>NC_071099.1:18919077-19026577 GCF_027358695.1 Spea bombifrons
AACTTTTCTTCCATGTTTCTGCAGGCTCACTCTCCCCTCAGGCACGGAGCGTCTCTCCCCATCATCCCCCATTCGCTTTACACCTTTTTTACCAGATTCACTGAGCCACGCTCGTCTATATCCCGTGGAGCAGAAGGAACCTCCGCCGTGGTACTTATCACAGCAAAACATGGCACAGCACCTGGACTACACACCATATGACAATACGGGCAAGATGGCAGCAACGTACGCAATAAAATGTTACCCTCAGCCTGCGCATCTAGGGTATTACCCTGATCACACACTCGCCTCACCATGGACGGGTCACACACAGTACCATCCTAACCCAAATCCTACACACTTTACTTGGATTCATCCACTGCTGGAGACCAGGGGGAAGGAGGAAGACCCCCGGGACCAGCCCACAAACTTTGCAGGATGTGAGGAAAGCAAACGGAGACGACTGTCTCCTTACAGCTTGGACGGATCCACGTGTGACAGGAGCACAGATACGGCCTACTGCGGTTTCTTCAGCCAGTAAAAAAGATTAACAAAAACTGACACCATCGACAATTACCACGGTGGAACGCTGGCTTGCTGACTGTTATCACCCCATGCCAAGGACATGCCGGCTTCAGTGACACTTTGCTGGTCATTTGGCAGGCAGGCACAGTGCAGATATTGTTGTGTACAGTTTCCAAGAAAATTCAGTAATAAAGAATGTTTTATACACATAACTGGTTTTATTAGAAACGCTTACATCATTAATGTACACTTCTGGGTTCTTCATGTACTCTTCTCCTCTGCACTTTGTTCCTTGATATGTTGCTCCAGGTTGCTGCAGAGTTGGGTAGAATGTTGTGCAAGTAGAGAGCAGGTCTGCGCTGCCATCGCTGAGAGCGTCCCCACAACCTGGCCCTGCAGGCTCTCCAAACTAGGCATCTTGGCGTAGGCCATCACTCCCTGACGGCTCAGCAACCTCCGCTCTATACAGGCTCCTGCAGGGACAAAGCGGACGCGTGGGGAGAGGGCAGAGGAAGTCGCAAACACTTTGCATGGGGAGAGCGCAGCCTTTATCAAGCAGAGGAAGTAGCATGGGGCCGTGTCCTTCAACCAACAATGTCCGTACTTACCCAAGAGCTCGACCTGAGGCACCTTTCGTACATTCTGCAGCATTTCCTTTACTTTAACATCACGGCTCACAATTAGGAAAGTTTGTCCTATGAACAGCGGCTCCATTGCTTGAAGCTGACACTGGACTAATGACTTCTTTACCACCTGGAGACAGAGAAGCGTAAGCAGGGCTTAGCCACCATTTCTAGCCTACATTCTTATATTATATACGGCTCTGGGTGCACCATTAGGTTTGCATTAACCCTTTTACATATCTTTCTCCTGTCCCTTTTATAATATATATATATTTTCAGTCACGGTACCTGATTGGGGAAATGCTTTATCTGAATCCCATGCTTTAGGAGTCCGTGCCTCAACAGGAG
Source organism: Spea bombifrons (assembly GCF_027358695.1). Classification (NCBI taxonomy): domain Eukaryota; kingdom Metazoa; phylum Chordata; class Amphibia; order Anura; family Pelobatidae; genus Spea; species Spea bombifrons. The sequence goes on from NC_071099.1 coordinate 18,920,553, forward strand.
CAGATCCTCAGATCCAACAGCATTTCTCTGAAACACGGCCACCATTTTACATTCTTGTAGCACGGAGTTCAGCTGGCTGCACAGAAGCCGCACCAAGGGGTTATCCTGGGGAAAATAAAGAGATGAATTTATGGGTGTTTATTATATATATATCACGTCTACATGTTTACCTTTTATAGGAATGAATACAGATAATTAGTCCCCCTATCTAGTTTGATCATTATTACAGTTATAAAGACTTGATCATTGGTCTTTTCTTATATTCAGGAGCCATATGCCAATTCCATGCATGTTTAAATTCCCTTGCTGTATTAACCTCTACCACTTGTGCTGGGAGGCTCTTTCACGTATCTACCACCTCCTCAGGTTCCTTAGACTACGACATCTTGTCATAAGCCTGTTATTTGCTTTTTTGGCGCTCCTATCATCGTTACCTCTTCTATGTGAGTGCGTCTGCTCTTTGGGGCGAGACATTCTTCTGGGATAGCAGGTTTCGGAGGAATGTATTCTGTAACAGCCAACATCTTTTGCCTCTCAAAGTGCATCGCTTTTCTGTGACGTGTGACTGCTTTAGAGCCATGACGAACACTCTGCAGAGACGGGAGCCGTCCTGAAAGAGGGGAAAAACAGTAAAAACACAAAGAAACCATGCAGGTGAAAAAAATGAGGGTTTGTGATAAAACACTGCAAAAAAAAAGAGCCTGGGAGGAAAAGAGACACAACCACTTGCCCCCAAAACGCTCTATTTTACACAAACCCCGCTGAGTTAATATAAACCATACAGCCAATCAAACATTGGTTTGCAGAAACATAGTAGAGAACAGATTGGGACAACACGAAGATCTTAAACAAATATCAATATAATGAAAAAGTATTAACAATGACAACTTAAAAGAAAGGTAACCCAAAACGATGCGAATGCTAAAGATAATGGGGGGGGTCAGAATGATTATCAGACTTTACAGCGCAATATAAGATTGCGACAGCAACACCTGATAATACATTTCTGTCTCTATGCGCCATCTGCTGTCACTAAAAAATATCCTCCTTTACATACGAACAATTACAGCTAAAATATACGAATATAAGTTACAGTTATTTGTAGGCTCTGCGTGTAATAACCTGTCAGAGCTCATACGTAGCACTAAATGACTTTATGGACGAGCCCTTCTTAGGCTTCCAAAAGCCAGCAGTTCTTACAGCGCTGTCTGAAGCGTGTCCAGGTACATTCAGAACGCATAGAAAAAACATGAAACGTTTCTTTTTATTTTCCTGAAAAAAACACAAGACTTTGAATGGAATTCTGTTTGAAGTCATTTGTTTATCGAGTGATGATGTCACATCAAATAACCTCCTCGTAAGTATCTTGATGGAATACAGCGCAGTGTTATACGAAGGTGGTTACGTATAAATATATTCCGCTGCAAAGTTCGAAAGGTTATTTTACCACAATAATCAACAAAACGGTAAAATCAGGACTGTTTCAGTGAGACCACTTTTTAAAACTTTCACCACAATCGCCTGTCATGGATTCTCTCTTCTCTCGGGGTGAGCGAGCGCTCCACGTCTGTATAATTGGGTTATTTAACCACACGGCATTTTTTTTGTTTCATGTCAAATTGTGCCAGTGGTAAGCACCGCAAGCAGAACGTAAGGAATACACGGCAAGAGAAATCTTTAAAAACACATCAGGGGGTATTCACTAAAGTGGGAGCTTGCAGTACAGTTATCATCATCATCATCATCATCATTCACCCTCAATACTTTGTGTAATGCAACTTTAAATTATTATTCCCACTTTTTATTTATGAAGCGTCAAACTACTCGGCACTGTACAATTTAAATGGGGCGGTTAACACACACGTAACATATATACGTTAATACATACAGACAGATCAGGAGCGGAGAGCCCCGTCCACGAGCTGCCACCCAGCCTTAAGGTATTTTAGCTCAAAGTTAAATAGCTAAATGTACATTTATCTCATCTTCTTCAAATAAACTTACTTTATCCGACCAGGTCGCCCCCTTATAGGCAGTTGAGTGATACTGACTTTGCTCCACAGACTTTCACTAGTCAGAGGGATTTAGACAGAGGCATTCTATCGGCTACCACAAAGCAGTACTGATCACGCTACCATAAGAGAAATAGAGCAACAAACACAACCAACCCACTGCTGTCCGAAAACACTACGTCAAAAAGAATAAATCACTTATTTTTTGCTTTTTGGAGAAAAAAAAATCCACCCATTGGAGTATTTGATCGCTGCCGGACCTCTTTATGCGCCAATGGACTTTTGTTGTGACATATATAACATGACGATCGATGGCGACGATGATGACGGGTGTTACATCATACTAGTATTTGGCGGTTCTCCTCGGGGACCAATGATTGTCTCTGACAATCCATCCGCCCCATACATTCCTGCGTTAGACCAACGCGTGCCAACGGCCTCTTCCTTTAAGGACGTTAAAGGCACAAAAAGAAGCAATTTCTGATTTACAGGAATCATAGAATAAATCTCTATCTGGCATCTTAGAAATAAAGGAAAATCAGTGCAAGGTCCTTCGCTCAGGCGGCTCTGACAGCTGCCAATCATATAAGGTCACAGGCCCCCGGTGCAATCCGTACATTGCTCCGCCACCGGTCCGGTCCCATAGAAAACTATAGGCTGTTACAGGGGAGTATAGAGACGTTTGATTAAATGCAATTTAAAGAAAAATAACACCGGTAAGCCCGCGCATTATGAGACGACAGTGCATGACAGGTCACTGTGACACCGGAGGACCCCCACGCGTGGACCAAACGCCGCATTCCTCTGTCAGAAGATGTTACCGAGCCGTGGATTCAGATACTTCGCGCTACTACACCCTACACACGCATAACCCCCAAGCCCCGGTCACACGTACGAATGTCCGCTCACCTAACTCCCGGACAGCCCTCCGAACCAAGGCAGTCGCCATGTCACCGGAAGTAACCAGGAGAGAGAGTGGCGGCGCGTAGAATTGTGGGGGCTCGAGGTATCCTAGCAACCGGAGGATGCACAAATGTTCGAACCTAGCACAAGATAACGTAAATGTTCTTATAATTCACGGTGTGCGTGATGACCGATGTGACGGGGATGGCAGGGGGTGAGTATTTAATGAAATGCTGCCTTTTAAGCACTAAATCTACGAATAAATACCAATAATACATTGCGTACACGTAGATAAAATATATGTTATTTCTATATATCATGTACTGTCTTATTTTACCTCACTGCACCAAAGTATGCAATACAATAGATGGGGGGTTATTTTGCAAGTTATTTACCAATGGCTGCCGTCATCTCATTTTTGTGGATATTTAAATGAGACTCCCCAGCTTTACAGATTTAAACACAAGTTAATGAAATAGCACTAAGGAACTAAGTACGGGTTTGCAGTAACACAGGGGGTGGCGGGGAAATCACAGCAAGTCATTTCTGGGCTTTACGTTTTCTCCTAGAGAAGGCTTCTATTATAAGATAGCAGACAGAACAAATAAGAGGCCACCGAAGACCAACAGAAAGGGGAGAAATAACACCGGTGATGAGTTTGCCCTCAGCCATTAGCCGACCCACTAAGATTCTTTAATCTTTAGGGACACAAATCAAATGAATAAGGCTTGCTAGATTCCAACAATAATCACTTGCTACTTTGCCAATTTCATCCCTTCATACGAATCACTGAAAACGTGGAGGGACCCTAACAAAACAAACAAAAATGAAGAGATAAAGTAAAATTCAATTGGTTCTTTCACTCTCACCCTATCTCTGAACGTCTGCCTACCTTCTCCGCCAACTGATTCTGTGTCTTCTTTTCTTGCATCTTCTTCTTCTGTCTTCTTTCTTAATCTGCTGCCCCTTGTGTCTTCTTTCTTCGTCCGCTTCTCCCGCTACAGAGCAGAGGCTCCGGGCCGTCCTGTGGCTCTAACCCCCTTTGTAGAAGTGCACAGAGAGAAATGCTTCTCCTTCTCAGCGAATCGGTCTTCATTATTCTGTTTTTGCTGGCAAACTTCTGGAAAATGGTGGAGCTTCCAGAGGGTGACGGTGTGCCCGGAGGCTCTGCCATTTTGCTGAAGTTCACTGGGAGGCCATGTTCACGGAAAAAGCGGACAAAGAGACAAGGAGCAGCGGATGTAGAAAGAGGACAGAAGAACGAGAAGACGCAAGAGAAGAAGCGGAGCTGCGAGGCAAGGAGACTGCAGGGGGCAATTCAGGGCCTAAATAAAAGAATAGAAATAGTTAATATACCTCAAGGTGAAGATAGCCTTTTTAGATCAGTCCTCAATTACATTATAATTATGTTATTATGATATAGGTGTCACAGAAGCAGGTCACGACCAGCAATACACCTTGACTGCAATTGCAAGGAGGAACCTAGATCCATCATTGTGCCGTAATACAGAGGAAGCATTGTGAGTGGAGCAGTGTATGAGGAACGTTCGTGTTCCTTGGTATTATTATTATGTTCTGTTGATGAACCTGTATATTTTTAGTCACTAGTAAACCTAGAAACCGAGAATTTGATGACAGATGAGAACAATTTGGCCCGTCTAGTCTGCCCATGGAAAGACTTAGACCTTAGTTGGGATGTTTTTTTTCCATGCCATAATATCATATACACTCAAAACCCTATTTGTGTACTTAGAGTGGCGGGTAACTTTTGGCCCACAGGGCAACCCAACCAAATGTCCAAGTAATACAGTGGATCAGGGTTCCAACCCTAAATCTGAAGAACCCTGCAGTAAGCAATGTACTGTGTTACAATAATCTGCTTCCCTCAGGCTCCATGCAGTGCGACATCTGAGCACCGTCAGACTTGACAGAGAAGGAATAACAACCCTGGCTAATCTAGACGTTGTGCGAGAGGTGCGCAGTTTGTATCTCCAGAAGGTAACTACTCTCAAAAATAGCTAGTATCTTTAAGAGAAAACCTACTGAGTGACCCTAAACATCTTTAATAGGACTTTAAACTTAGAGACTGATCCCACCCAATTGTACCATATATTGGATGTAAATGATCTCATGCCAGTCCATCATAGAGGATCTGATCTACTGATGCTTTGTAGGGTGTGATAAAGCAAATTACGGCCTCAAACATACTGATTATGTATATTTTCTAACTAAAACCATCACAAATACCCAGAGGGGGACTTATACCATTGGTATATAAATACTGCATTAAGAGAAGCTTACCGTGTCTGTCACGTGAATAATATTTTGTTTTCTTTTAATAATTAGAACCTAATTAAGAAGATTGAAAATTTAGATGCACTCAAAAATCTCAGGTGAGTATATATATTGAGTATATATTATATATATATATATATATATATATATATATATAAAACATACTTCTGTTGGAGATGCTGACTACGTAGGTTAACCTGAACGCATCTCCTATGCAGTAGTATGCATGCGCGCATGCTCCCCGACAGCCAGCTCCAGCTCGTTGGAGAGTTACAGGGGCTCTCAGACATTTAATTCATTCTAAATGACTATACAGAGAAAGACCCATCTGTTCCTGAAAAACATAATTTGCGTGGGTACACTAAACATGGAGAAGGGGAATCATCAGCGGACAAAGATAGGCTAAAAATGGCAAAAAGCTCCAGTCGCTTAGGGGAGTAAAGCCGTTTCACAAAGGGGTCAAAGTACTTTTTGCACTCTGTTAGCGGACTTGTATAGGACCACCCTTTAACAGATAGGCCCCCTGCAACCCCATTTTTTACACTATTGTACTGCATGTTATTTTATTTGGCTTTAAAGCTGTTTGAAAAAATATTATCTTCTGTTGAAGGTTTTTGAGCCTTTCAGGGAATAGGATCGAAGAAGTTATAAACCTCTGTTGTCTGCAAAACCTGAAGTTTCTCGACTTGTCCCACAATTTGATACAAAGGATTAGTGCTGGTGAGTGTAGCCTATACCTTTCTGAATTGTGTGTTAATGTTTGGCATCAAACAGCTGAGAAAGCAATAAAAATTGCCAATATTTGAACATAGAGCAACTTCCACTCACTACCCGCGATGCCTCTTTTGTGCACAGGAGAGTTGCCCCTTGGATTGCTTATCTTGGATTTGACGGGGAACGTCTGCACCCAGAAAAATGGCTATAGGTGAGATGGAGTTGGACACACTGGGATCTCACCATGGGGCTCACTGAGTGACACAACAAGAATATCATAGGAGGGTTAAAACTGCTTGCACGCACAGAAATTATACACTGAACATGGCATAAAGTCGTTGATTTTTTTCAGACAGGAACTACTGGGGGCTTTGCCCCTTCTTCAAGAGCTGGATGGGGAGGTTGTGAGAGACGGATCTAGCCCAGAGCCTCAAATGAGTCATGAAGGAGATGAGGACAGTGACGGTGATGACATCAGCCTATGCGGAAACCCAGGTACTCTTATTTTGTAGCAACCTTCTGATGACATTTGGTACTCTTTGGTATCCTCTTCGGAAGCCTCTTCATAACCTGCAGGCCACCATGGAATTCACCTTAATTGTTTTAGGAGTAGATTTATATTTATCTAGAATTCAGCAATAACATTCTAGGGCCAAACATACCCTGGACTTTATAAGCTCCAGTAAAGAAAAGCAAAAAACAGCAATATATCACCTATTTTAGTTTGCAAGACAAGCTAAAGTGTAACGTGTATTTCATCTTTGTAGGAGCGCTCACCTCTCTGTCTCACGAACTGCTTAGACGGTCTCACCAGAGAAGAGATAGAGCTCTGAAAGAACACCAGCTCCGTCTGGAGGAGCTGAATGACACCCAAGATTTAAAAAACCCTGTTTCACCTGGGAGGGATTCTTCTGTCCCCTTAACTGAGCTAAATCCCTGCACTTCAGAATCATTAGATAAATGTAAGAAGGGCCCCCAAAAGCTTCACCCCAGGTCCTCTACTGTATGCAACAGTAAAGCACAATGTCACACAAAGGTGAAAAAGAACCTAGAGTCGCCAGTTTCATCTGAAAAAAATTCTGTAGGCACCACCGTCGCTGCCATCCAAGGGTCTAATGCTAAATCCTCTGTCAGAGCTAAGACCACATCAAATAGTTTTTATAAGTCAGAAAGGGGTTCTTCCTCAGAACAGAATAGATCAGGAGTTGGTCCAAACTTATCCTTACCTCGGAAAACGCCTCTAAGTGCTCATTATCCAAAACCGCACCAGACTGGCCCAAAGTCGTCTAAAACACAAGGGATGGCTGCTGCTTCTTCTCAACTTGATCGAAATGAGAGACAGACCGCATCCGCCCCTTCAAGAAAACCGAGACCTGTAAATGCCCCAATTCCATCGCAGCTCACGCAGAAAACAGCCGCATTGTCAACTAAACCGGGACTCAATCTTCCAGGGGGTAAAAAGAAATGATCCAGGGGTATGAATGTATTATGTATTAAACATTATTTATTATCTCAAAGCACCGGTCATTTCTGATGTTTCATAGTTCATATAATTTCCCCTCTGTACAATGTTAATTCCTTCTCAACGCAGGTTAGGAAGAGGTCACCCAGGTTTATGGAGTCAGTGGTTGTTCTATCTAGGAGTTTCTTCACCAACTCAAGATTATCAGCCTCCAGCTCCTTCTGCTTGACCTGTAACCTGCATTCAGAATCCTGTCAACACAGAGACAACGTTAGCAGCGATCTTAAATATTTGTTTCATCACTTAGTTTGAGGGTAGTTTTATTAGCCAGCAGACGGAAATGTATTAGCCAGCAGACAGAAATCTCTGGCAAAGGACCCTCCATGTTTCCCTGTCCATACCTCTTTGCCTTTGCAGACCTCCAGCACCCTCTGCTGGTGTATATATAACTCATGCCTTCGATCAACCTGAGTCTGAAACCGAGGCATCTTCTTGACAGGGTCATCATCTCCAAAGGTGGGTGATAGCACCCAAGGGACCTGGCCTACTAGTGCGTCAAAGACAAAAGGTTTGAACACAGACCTGCAGTAAATAGAAAGAGACAAGGTTTATACCTCTAAATGATATAAAACGAATGAATGTAGACATATTGTGACCGGTCACTCACCTCGATGGGTCTGGTGTGGCAGTCATCAGATGAATACAGGGTGAGTTGGGGCAACGCGGAAGCACGGATACCATACTGGATGTGGTACAGAAGCCACCAGAGTCCATGCAAATACCACTGTCCTTGTCACGCAAGATCTGTAGCATGGAATCCACTGTGATCTGCCCTAAAGATAACCAGATACTGAAACATGGATAAAGTATAGCTTATAGCAAGTTACGGGCACTGACATTTCCACTTTCAATGCTTTTCCTTAATTAAAGTCTTACTGCATCCTTCCATTCTGTGCCGCCGTTTTCCCTCCTTACCTCCTCCTTTCTCTCTCTCTCCTCACCTTCTTGCCGCCGCAGCAGTTCCTTTCCTGCTTTGTACCTCTTCTTTGCTGCCTCCATTCGCTCGGGCTGCTTTTCCAGAGAATACACAGCACTGAAGCTGAACTCCCCGTGGCCGTCCCACCATCCTTGCTCTACCGCATGCGAGCGAAGCTGTGGATGCTCCTTCCACGGAACCGAGACGCTTAACTGATTGGAAATATTCCGAACTCCCTCTGTGAGAGAGAGAAAAATAAAGTAGCACGCGTTCATCAAACACGTACATTTACCGCTACACTCTGGTAATGTCCATAGATCATGCAGACATCCATGCACACTAATATATGTTATCTCACCAGTAACCCTCTCTGCTGCCCAGTACGGCCCAGCGGTCTCCAGGACATACGCCTCCAAGCGGTCACACAGCAGGAACGTGTTGTGATATATGAAGGGCTCGGGTTCTTCCCTGCAGCTCCCCCCCTGGCCATAGCGCTCCAGGAGCTCGGTGATGACCTGCACTGCATCCTGAGCAGAAGAGGCTCGCTCCAGCGCAAGTCTGCAGAGAGGGACCGCAAACGGCACAGATATATATATATATATATAGACTTATCTATAAGGAGCCGTTACATATAGTCACAGGAAGTACATCCCACTGCGGAATATGATGTCACTTTATAAAACAATAACTTCTGGAGGATAACAGGAAGCCGGTTCAATTGCCCCATTTTTAGATGGTCTCACCTGACTAAGTCCATACCCAGTAGGGCCTCACCCTCTGTTACTGGTTCTTTGGTCCACACCGCTTCATTCCCAATACAGACCCCCGCCTCATTGGCGCCCATCTCTGCCCCCCACAACCAAGATGGGCGACTCAACAGAACCGCTTGAGTTTCGGGTGCCTGGTCCACCTCCAGGAACGTACACTGAACAAAGGACATTAATAAGCGTCAGCGATCTACACGGGCGGCTCACCGTTCTAACCCACGCATTGCTGTGAAAATATAAGTGCCGGAGCTCACCATGACTCTGGATCCTGGAGGGTGAGTGGCGCGGGGGTAATAAACCACCTCCTGGACCTCATGCCGAGGCCGGTCGGAGTTCTTCCCGAAGATCACAACAGGAGAAATAGAAGCCGGAGGCAGCGAAACAAAGCAGTCACACGAGCTGGGGCAACGGCCGAGAGACATGTTTCTACACACGCAGGGAAATGCGTTATATTATATATATATATATATATATATATATATATATGATCTACGTATACATTTACTTCTGACACCAATATTATGATTTATTGTTTTATATAGCACCATCATATTCTGTAGCGCTGTACACCGGGTAAACAGGACCAAATATAACAAGTATGCATTTACTTCTAACACCAGTATTATTATTATTTATTGTTTTATATAGCACCATCATATTCTGTAGCGCTGTACAATGGATAGACAGGACCAATATAACATACATGTACTTCCTGTGTTAACTTAGTTACACATCTGCCTCAGACAAAGTTAGTGCCCACTGGGGGCATTTATCTATGCACCCCCCCCATAATATTCACTCATCGACTCCCCAAATCTGTCCCTGCAGCTTCCCTGTGCTGTGGCCCGCAGTCCCTACAGCTTCCTTCTTCCCTGTGCTGTGGCCCGCAGTCCCTACAGCTTCCTTCTTCCCTGTGCTGTGGCCCGCAGTCCCTGCCTCCTGCCTGTTTTGCTTACCAGCCCCGGCTGCAGTAAGAGTTGCGCACCGAGGCCCCGAGTCACCTTCTAAGTCAGCTGACTGAGGAGGTCACGTGCTGCTGGCAGCCGCGAGCGGAAGTGAGTGAATGAACAGGTGCGCGAGTCCTTCGGGGTAGAGTGTGGGCACGGGTTATATGTGAGGCTTGTGGTGCACAACCGAACATTCTCAGCCAGCACAATAACCATTATAAGCCAGTGTATTTTCCTTCCTTCTGTTTGTTATGGATGAAATCATTAGAAACAAAACCATAGTAAATCCGGGTGCTTGGTGATGAATGTTAGATGTTTGCAGTTAAAAGTGGAGAGATGGGGGGTACTCTGCTCTGTTACCTACTAGCTGAGCCTGCACGTTATTATACGTCTTATGTATGTAATGCCGGTCTCAGGAGACCCGAGTCAACCAAATAGAATGGCAACCAAAGGCAGGGCCGGACTGGTGATGGGGTGGCCCTGGCACGTTAAGTCCGGTGGCCGCCTGATGATGTAAGTGCGGGTGATAGCCGGATACGTGTGTGGATACATCATGTTCTATGCGGCTGGGAATATCCACCTGCTGGCCGCACGCGCTGAAACCGTTGCCCGGTGGCACGTCGTCGTAATGTCACAAACTTTCAGAGGGTTCTGAGCAAGGCTATGTCATGCAAAGTATATGAAGTGTCATAGGTGTGATGACGGAGTGAGGATGGTGGAGTGTGAGTGTGTAAGTGAGAGCGTGTACATTTTTAGGGGCCAAAAGGTGTCGGAACTCCCCTGATTGCCAAAGTGACATCTCATCGTTTTTCCTGCAAGCTCCCTCCTTAGTAAATAAAGCACTATGTGTAAATGTACGCGGAACAAAAACTGGCATCTGGGGCACATTGTATTAAAATGCTTGGATGTGAAGGAAAAAGAAATTGTTGAGCAGTAGTTACAGTTACGTGTAGAACATTTACTACAAACACACTCTTTGTGCCCTGCGTCTGCATTATGGTTTGGGGATTCTTCAGCAGAACGCGGCGGCTGCTGCTCCGTCCTCTGAATTGTCGCAGCTCCCTCCAGCTTTAACTTTATAAAAACACCGTCAGCCCATCCCAGGATCATGTCCGCAGAGACCACAAATCCCACAGGAGACGCTGATTCATGGATTATATAGACTACTCACCATTTCGACGCCTGCGTTACAGCAGACAGAGCTCCCTCCCTTCCTTCCCCACCAAAAACACAAACTCATCGCAAACTAAACACATATTTTTATTTGTCTCCGTTAAAAATGATTAGTTCATTATGGGGGGGGGGACCTTAAAGCTAAAAGAGTCCTACCGGTGTATGCTGGGAGCGAGGACTCAACTACTTCTGATCATTGACTATGGAATTCATTCATTCATTCATTCATTGCCTGCCTGGAACAGATATCACCCTTATTAGCTATCCTCGTGATCTAATAACATCTCTGCGGTGTTAATCCACAGATCCTTTGCACTATACTCCTCTCTTTTTGTAGCACGAGTGTTGTTATATTTTATTGCGTTCTGAAAGTTTATGTAACTTTACAACCTTTTTTAATATGTTGGCCCAATAAAAAGCTTATGTAACCTTAGATTTTATTAGACCAACACAGAAAAAAACGTATCCCCATTAAATAAAGGCTGTTTTTGCTTCTAATAATAAAGGGAAATACTGAATAAAATGCAAACTGCTACCCCCCCCCCCCCAAATAAAGCAGGCATTGCCACTCACATACATATACAAAAAATATACCTATACCCTGTCCTAGCAAATCTATAGGCATAATAATATATGATTACTTGAACTTTTCTTTTCACGAGTGGTCCCAGAATAAGTTTGAGATACCAGGCTGGGTAGAGCAATATATTTTATATTAGCGGACTTGCAGCTAAAAAAAAATAACATAGGAAATAAACCAAATATTTATTTTTGTAAAAAATATAGCGTACTAGATTAATAGGAAGTTGTAATTAGCTTTTAATAATAGTATCAAATCTTTACCATTTACCAACAAATGATCCTGTATGGCTGCGATTATTTTAATACTTCCCAATGTTCCTTAAAAACACATTTCTTAAAAACAAAAAAATCAAATCACTCTCCCTATGATGTCTCCCAAATGTATGAAGTTAGAATACACGACAATCCTGTACATAAAAATAGCTACTGCAAGAATGACTCCAAATATTTATAAGATAATTACTCCACACCTTTTGGGGTATAATTTCCTTTAATATAAACTCTCTGGTAGTCCTGGTAGATGGAGTCAAATCGCACCCAAGGTCCTAGCTGGCAATGAATAGCGGTGCAACTATGTGGCGGGGACTCGTTTTGTGAATGTTTCCAGACTCCACTCTTCCGCTACATCCACGAGACACACGGATCTCTCTTCTCTTGCTCTTACCTATCCGTGAGTTGCTTAGGTGCTGCGTTATAAGATAAAAATGGCCCCAGTAGTGCGTTGGCCGGTGGGGAGCAAATGAAGGAAGATCTGAGCTGAACACCGGGTGCCTCAAGGGGAGTGCAGAGGGGTCAAACCCAAGAGCCTAGCCAAAAATGCCCCTTTCATTTAGGCAATTGTTAGGACATGGCTGATGGCTGCATGCTTCCCCCTAACCTACGAGCAGCACCACCAAGAGACAGAGGGAATAAAGTCCTCACGGTAGTAAAATGATCATTCCCACCGTTAAGGGAAATACCGCCCTCTACAAAAAAAAGAAAATACGGTAAATCAAAGAAAACATATAAAGATGGTAATGGACACTCCTATATGCCCCAGGAAATGTACTCTGCCACCTACCCCCCCCCGGTTGAGCCCATACACCCCCCCCCGGAAGAATTTCCATAGACGCCCATGAAAGTAACCCCAATGCTGCCATTAGGTTGTTTTCTGTTTTATATAGATGAAGAGATAACCAAATGATAGGCTGTCATGTAATATTTTATTTGTTTTTTTGGAATGTTGCCTATATCCTGCTTAATAACAGTCATTAAAGTTAAAGTCATTAAAGTTTCATCAGAACACAGCAGACAATGTTGACCATACATTATGCGGAATATTCTTCGCTGTCTTTTCATATAATAAATTCACAAAGGTCAGTTTTGGGGAGTGAGCTTAAGTTTTTAGAGAGTAAAATGTTTACGCCATGTGGAGCCATCAGTTTACTAGGCGGTGCGGGCGTAAGATGGTTTTATATATAGATGCGTTTATATACAGGACAACAAAATATAAAATATATAAACTGGTATTTTTTACAGCAATACAATAAACAAAACAGAAGTAATTATTGAAGATAATTTGGAAAAAGACAGCCCCCCCTTTAAACCACAGCTCCAAGTTTAGGGTCATAGGAGGTCTGGATCGACACCGGCTGGCAATCTGCTTTGAAAGTTAGGGTAACCTGATTTCTACTTTGGAGATGGTTATAGAAAATGATTTACTCTACATAAAACATGTAAAAAATACATCACATAAGTCACTCTTTAAAATAATACACCGGGGTGGAATTTTCAACAGCCGTTTGACATTGCAACACTCGGTTACAAACAATTAACACAAGGTTCCCTTTAATTTTACAAGTACCTGAAAGGCAGGCAACGTGGCTCTCTGGCACTCATATGGTTAATTCTGAAATTGTTAAATCTCCAAAAGAGAGAAATACAAATTTTCTCTGCATTGCACTAAATCAACTAATAATCGTAATAAACTACACGTGATTAATTACTGGCCGTGTCCCTATCTGACCCCTCACCTTTTTTTTTACCGTTTCTAATAAATTACACGGATTAGGCACATGTACCTAGCTGTACTCTAAGCCCTGGCCGGGGCCTGGTGCTTTATGGATAATCTACCACCTTGCTGCCGTTGACCATGTAGTAGTACACAGTGCTGTGTAACCTGGAGGTGTACGGTCAGTGGGTCGTGTTATAAGACCCCGCATTACAAATGCAGCAGTATGTGCCTGGGGTCCTAAAGGGTCTTTAATGCATCACAACCCACCGTCACTCATGTTGCCGGTACTGAAGATGTCTTTCATCCCTTGGAAGGTTCATTCTTGGAATGACGATGTGGAACATCAGGCACAGCAATGAGTTGAAGGACACAGGAGATACCGCATTTGTCGGATGTGGGTGAAATATATTTTTATGGTATCCTTGGTTCACCGTTGTGCATCAGCTGAACGACCCACACACCTTTTCAGTCCCGGCCTGGCTAGCAGTGAAGGGGTTAAGACAGCAGCGTGCAGGTCTTCGTTAGCAGCGTGCCGGTGCCTCTCTGGGCGTGGAGCTGTTCTCTGCCCGTATCCCTCCACACCCAGTTTTATAGGCACATTCCCCCATAACATGGGGAGAGTCAGTGTGCAGGAGGGGCAGCCCCCCACCCACAGATTAACGAGAGCGGAGGGCGTGGAGGGGTTAACATAGACCCCGCTCTACGGAATGCTACGGCAGAGATAAATACGACTGTTTTAGTGCAGAAACAAAATAGTAGCTCTGAACAATTTGAGTAAAAGGGACCTGCAGACCCTTCCCGGAAACCCCAGACCCGATGATGGGAATAATTGCCCTCGGTCTGCATTTGTATTCTTTTCCTTTAGGCTCCCCTCTCCCTGCACTAATTCTACACTAACGCTGCTCTCCCAGAAGTGAGAAAAACTTTGCCATGGGCTCGCTTTACAGCTAATATTTCTAATGGATTCTGATTATAAGTACTTAATCACATTATTGGTGGGAGCTGGCCTGGACTGGCCATCTGGCGTACCGGGCATATGCCTGGTGGGCCGCGGACTGACAGCGGCAGATCGGGTTCTGCGGGGTTCGGCCTCCGGCTGTTTATGCGCGGCTGCGTGAGCATAAAAACGTAATGTGTGGACTGTCGTATCTAGTCGTTGGCCACGCTTATGTTAATAGGCAGCAGCTGGCCTTAAAGTCCCAAGGCTGCCTCATTATCCCCAGTCCGGCCCTGAGTGGGAGAGAGGAGTGTTGTAATACATACACTTAACTCCCCATGCAACACTGCACCCACACGTCCTCACCTTTACATTGATAACCCTCGTATAACAATAACACCGCTTTCTGTTCCTCGAACCACGTTGCTGGTCAGCTCTCCCCCAGCTTTAGCGTTTTCCATGATCTTGTTCCCTTGTCATCCTCTTGTGCTCCTTTCCCAGTGAGTGCCGCGTCTCCCCTGCACTCACCCTAACACCATCACTGCTCAGTCATTTGTGCCTTCTGTCCCTGGAAACACTTTCCTACATCTATGTCGGGCCCTTTGCTTGGTATATACCGTGGGAGGTAGTTTGGGCTGTTGCTGCCGGATATCTACGCTATCTACAAAATAAATAAAGGCATGACAAAGCCCCTTATGCTATTAGTGGGGAGGGAATGGGGAGGCCACTTTCTAAACTTCTACAGTGCTGGTTCAGCAGATATCAGTTTGTGCGACTCCTGCTGCTCTCCTCTGGTTCGTTTTTGGTCTTACTGGCTGCCTCTGAGGATCCTCGGGTCTCACTCTCATGGGTTTTCATGTGCTTGGTAAGGTGATCATTGCGCATGAAGACACGGCTACAAGAGGGACAAGGGTACTTCTTTGCCCCTGTGTGGGTCTGAAGGTGTCTTTGGAGCTCATCACTTCGAGTAAATCTCTTTCCACAGAAGAGCCAGTTGCAGACAAAGGGTCGATCCCCACTGTGCCAGCGAAGGTGGGCCTTCAGATGGGACGTCTTGGCGTACGCCTTTCCACAGCCTGGAATATGGCAGTTGTGAAGGGTTTTACGTTTAGCCCCCTCTGCACTCGTACCTCCACGTTCAGCTTCCTGGCAGTTTGGGCACCGGCAGGCTGCTTGGGCCGAACTACGTGGCATTGCCCGTCGGGTTCCTTTGGGACGAGGGGACCCATCTGTGCCCTGGTCTGCAGAGTGAGATTCTATAGCAGGGTCCAAACCTCCCATGAGGTGAGGGGTAGGAGGAAGCATGTGTGGGGGAGGGACACAGAGCTCTGTGCCGTACCCTCCCAGAGGTGCCTGGTGCGATGAAGGACTGGGAAATCCTCCAGCACCCGGCTGCATATCCATCCAACCTGTGCCAACGTGAAGATCCCACCACGAAGGGACTCCACTCTCCTCTCCCGAGCCCCCAGGAACCGGGGGTCTAATCCAGGCCTCATATGGGTGGGACATCTCAAGGGATGGGTGCAGGAATTTGGAGAACGAGTTGTCCACGGACTCACGACTCGCAAAAGTCTGGCTCGAGACCCTCACGGAAGACAAGGATGTGTAGCGCTCAGCAGAAGGGTACGGGGAGTCCTGGACGTTCTCCTGTTGAATTGGGGCTCCTGGGTCAGGATCCGGAGACAGTGGGTACGACTTCAAGGAGAGGTCAGTTGTGGACGGAGAGCCTGGTGCCTCTGATGGTTGGTTACCCAGAGAGCTACATACGGCAGTCAGCATTGCAGAGATTGCCAGGCAAGTTTTATCTGTGGAGGGATGAATGAAACATTGTTACGATGAAAGAAACAACTCTTATATCCGACATAGACCCCCCCACCCCAGTAAGGATCACTGGTTCTATTGCCCTATACTTAGAAGATGAATATATGAGCCTAGAGACTTCTTTCTGCAGACCTGAACCTCCTGCAGCTCCAACCGAGGACCCCGTTCTTCTTGGTTGTAAATTGGTAGACTGGGCTCTCGCGCCAGCCATCCTGATTAGATGTTTTCAGATATACAGAGGAAATGTAAATATAGTTTATCTTTTATCCTAAATATCCCAGGAGCCAGCAGCTGTAATAAAGGCCTAAAGGATGCAAATTATAGTAATTACCGTCTGCGCTCTAACAAGAAGTGTAGGCGGATAGAGACCCCAAAGATATTAGGATCGGAAAGTATGGGGAACAGAGGTTTAACCCGTGAACTGCGGGAACTCCAAATCAACTTACGGACAATACAATTACAATGCGCACACGAAACTTTCTTCTTCCATTGTGGGAAAAAAGTCCCACTGCACAAGCAGAACATAAAGGTTTCCTTCGAACGGAATTCCATGTGTGCGCACATAACATCATTGAAATTGCATAAAATCAAGATCAAAAAATAATAATTAAGGACATTTTGTCTCGGGGGGGGGAGCTGCCTTGCGGTTGTCAATCAATGGGTACCATTTAGCATAGGGAGCAAGTCAAGTGGCCCCGTTATATAGCTGGTAATATATGTGGTTCTGTACAAAAAAACATTTAGAGAAAGAAAGTGCACAAAAAAAAAAACATACGTAACACAGAAAGAATCCAGTAAGGGATAACTGTATATATTACGCCCTGGTGGTTAAACGTAGAATTACAAGTAAAACACCTCAATAAACCTTCATCTAAACAAGCTTCACGTTTTAAAAGAGTTCTAACTTTTATTACTTATTTCTTGGGGCAGTCGTATTCTTTCTTTCACTGAGTGACAGGGAAGAGATCATTAACGAAACCTTAACTGAAAATCCTAGTATATATCTGGAAGACAAACAAATTATAAAGTCTGTACAACTAGTTACACAACTTTTTCTCCTTAAATCAAGGAAGTTGGGTTTTCTTTTCTTCCGAGCGCGCTATAAACAGCCTCACATCAGGGAAAGCCTGGGGGAATATCAGACAAACGCGCCTGTAACGTAGAAGTCATTTTATTGAAGGTTACCCTTAATGATATTAAATCGGAGAAGGTGTTATTCGTACAGTAATTCTCGGATAGAATGCTGTGATGTTAGCAGTGGACAGGGTTATGACATCATTCATGTCACACACCGAACATGCACGATGAATGCAATTCTCACCTGTCAGGACACAAGGCAAGGGCAAATTGGGACAGCTAGCAAGAATGACACGTTTTCTGTATCTCTACATTAGAAGGACACTCTAGCCATCATTATGTATGATTCATTCATACACAATAGTGCACATGCGCGTATAGTCACTGCCAACCAGTTCCAGTGCTGGCTTGCATGAGAGTTCCAGCAATAATACCCCAAAAAAGATTCATTTCAATTAGTTGATTGCTTTAAGTAGCCCAAACTGGCATGGAACACAAAAAACAGGCATTCGGTCGCAGCTATGAAGCTGCTTTTTTTCACCGGGTATCTTTTTTTTTTTTTGTTACAGTGAAAGAATGCAAATAACAAAGTATCCCAATACTGTCCTTTTAAGTCTAACCATATTTTAATGGACATCCTGGATTCCCAAGCCATCTGGTCACCAAAGAGGTCAAAGTAGATATCACAACCTACAAGTTATGCACTAAAGCTCGGTGCATCGTGACACGTTCTGCAGGATCGCAGAATGGGTATCTTTGGTGTTGATGCAACCTTGCAAAGTCCATAAAATATTGTGTCGTTTCCTCCTACGCTCAAGGCCAAAATTATCTGGCAATAACTCCCTTGGAATGGGTGCAGCTCCAACCGTGCTACGCAGGGCACTTCCAGGTCTGTGAAGTTTCCAGGAGTAACCTTGAAAATTCCAAAGGCACAACGAGAGACAAGTCGTTTCATTTCAAGTAATTTATTCTAGAATCATGGGAAAGCGTGGACACTTCTGGAATAAATTATAGACGTTTAGTAAGATTTTTGGTATGTGTTTGCATTGCGTTCCCGCAGTAAACCTGTTGGTCCATAATTTCAAAAGAATAGATCGCAAGATGATTAAAGGCAGAGATGCAATACCTACCGGCAAGTAGGGCATGTGCCTGGTACTGAGGGATATCCTCACTGGTATAATAAACCTCTGTGTGGAAGCTTAAGAAACATAGAATTTAACGGCAGATAAGAACCAGTTGGCCCATCTAGTCTGCCCGTTTTTCTTGATGTAGTCAACAGTCTTTGGTCTGGTCCCGCAGGAAGGGTACCTTAATGTCTCACGCATGGTTAAATTCCCTCACTGTATTAGCCTCCACCACTTATCCTGGGAGGCTGTTCCATTTATCCTCTACTCTCTCAGTAAAATAGAAATTCTAACACTCTAGTTTGTTAAATGCCTTCAAGTATTGAAATGTTTCTATTGTATCGTCCCTCTCTCTTCTTTCGGCCAAGCTGTACATATTAAGTTCCTTAAGGCTTTCCTGATCATTTTTATCCTGCAAACCACTTTCCATTTTTTTGTATCCCTCCTCTGAATTCCCTCTAATGCTTCGATATCCCTCTGGAGATGGGGTCTCCAGGACTGCACACAACCCTCTAGGCGAGGTCTGACCAGAAATCTGTAAAGTGGCCGAACCAGCTCTCTCTTTACCTCTCTCTCCTGTTACCTTTAAGTCAACAAATAAGTCTGTCTCTGACAGAACAGGGCCCCCAATGCTGTATTCTACCTTGAGAGTTTCACGTCCCAAGTGCATTATCTCACATTTATTAACATTAAACTGCAGCTGCCGCACTCTCATCATTTGCCATTTGACTTGTTCCACCCAGAAGGTCTACCCTGTTGCATACATTTGTATCATCAACAAAGAGACATACCATACCATTCAGATCTTTTATGGGGGATAGTGTCACCTGACGTCTAGATAGACGATATCAACAGCTTCTCCTCGGTCTATTATTTTAGTTACCAAGTCAAAACAGTGAATTAAGTTAGTTTGACAAGATCTTCCTGTAGTAAACCCGTGCTGTTTCTGATCAAACCCTTTACTTCCAGATATTTAACTTATCCTTTCCTTTAGCATGGTTTCCATTAATTTGCCAACGACTGGCATAAGACTTACTGGTCTGTAGTTGACCGAGCCGTCCCTGCTATTGGTCCTTTCAATAGCGCCTGGTTAAATAACTCTACCGGCTCTTTTAATAACGTTGGGTATATCCCATCAGGTCCCATGGATTTGTGAAGATATATGTTATAAAGCAGATACAGAAACATTTCAGAAGCCAGTAATTTGGCTAGCATAATGCATAGGACAAGGTTGCCTAGGAAACAACATTATATCTGTACATATAGCCATATAGTCTAAGCGACCCATACCAACAGCAAGAACCGGTTCCACTAAAAACAAAACTACAATCAACTAATTAACGTTCCATTTAAAAAAGAAAATTAATGCTGTATCCAAAGTACGGAAGACGCTCCAAGACTGAAATACGTAACGCGCTTTTCTCTTGTATTTTCTAGTCGGCGAGCCGGTTTTTTTGTACAACTCATAATGCTTTTTGTGTTAATTTCTGCGTTCAGTTAAATTACGGTATTTGATTTTCTAGCCCTAATTTTTCTGTATTATTTTTGGAGCGGTGTCTGGTTCTGCATATTGATGGGAAAATGATTCTAATGAAGTTCTAATGATATAGAATTAAAGTTAGATGAAGTTGATCGTAATGTTAGCCCCTAACATACAAATAATGGAGCAAAAAATAAAAATCTGTATCCCGGGTATGATTTATGAACAGGGTCCCCACAGCCATAAAATCCAGGCGAGTCCCTTTTCCCGCAGCTCCCAGCTCTCTTATACTCTTTGGGCCATTACAGTTTATTCAATAAAGCAAGAGTTTGCAGGACAAACAACTTTCAACTGAACTCGGCGGGCCCTCGGTGCGATATGAAGAGCCAACAACTTCTCTTCCAGAAGGTCTGCTTTAGCCCTGGGTGACGCGTAGTCAGATCAGGGAGGTTTCTTGGTGCCTCGCTGTTGGAACTTCGCGTTATGCAGGACCGGCTAAGCACGTTCTGGTAGGAGAAGCTGGTCGAGGTTGGCTGTTCCCAAAGACCAATGAAGTTGGTGAGCTAATATCGCAACTGTCCTGCTAACTCCTGCTTTAGTTAATAAACCCCCTGAACGGACAGTTACTCGGTATCGTTCCTCCAGGTAGCATTTTTTGAGGTCCCCTTATGAGCATAGACATAGCTATAGATGACACAAGACAAAGATGTCCCTCTCTGAAAGACCCATCTGTGTTAAGGAAAGTTACCTGTGCGGTCCTGAGAGACGGTCCTTTCCAGAACTCCTTCCTGACGCACAAATGCGATTCTTTAGAGCGTTCTTACCGGCCACTCACTTTGGAGTGAGTGACCTCCCCTTCATGAGAGAGGGAGGGATCTAGTCATGGAAAATGACTGAAATAAAGCCTTTACAGAAGCCGAGCCACAACATGTGGACTCAACGCTTATAGAAGCCTGATCCTTAGTGTCCAGATGGCACTCAAACCGTCATGGCTGCCCTACCTCAGATTAGGACGACCCTAATATATCGGTATCTACGACGTTTGCATGCGTTACCCTTTATGGGGGGAAAAATATTCATATTCATCTTCTTAACCCTTTGTTTCTAGGGCTACCTGCCAACTATAAGGCAGGGATTGACACAAATTATGAACTTTTATGATGAATGTTCTTTATAAATAGCACCCGGTTATTATAAGTATGTTTCTTGCTGATAAAAATATAGTATAGAAATTGTACTTTGCATCTTTAAAACAAGACAACTTTTGTCTGAAAGAAGCCCTCAGCTAAAGCCGCGCCGTCAGCCGTCAGACCGCCGCACAAATTCTAATACTTAGCAATGATTTAAAGAACTTCAAACCCTGTCATGGGCAGTTTTTTTGCAAAAAAAAAGGCTGCGCGGCTCTCTTTAAAATAAAGAATGCCCTGTGAAGGAACGATGGCGGCTCTTCACTCATTAGATCAGCTGAAGCAGAGCGCCGAGGGACGGCTTTATCACTCAGCGTATTAACGAGGCCTATAAATGTCTGCTTCAGATATCTCTCTCTCATATATATATATACATATATAATATATTATATACATATATAATTTATTATATATTATATATACACACATATACATTATATATATATATATATAAACATTATATATTATATATATATATATATATATACACACACACATCGGTCGGCAACACCTCTGTGTGAGGTGAATTGAAAATAGACATCTCTCATCCCACGGTATGTAATTGCTGGAGACAGACAACAATATCACACCATGTATCTCTCTATGTAATATGTGAATAGAACCAGGTGTAAGTACGTCAAATCTTAAAACCTGTGTAGTGATGCTTAGAGTATATACCGGTGTGTGTGTGTGTGTGTATAATATATATATACACACTATTTTTCAAAAGTTTGGGGTTACTTGTAATGGAATGGAAAACAAGGAAATTTCTAGCTGTAGCGTAATTACAAAAGGCTTTTCTTATGATCAATTAGTCTTTTACACTTGGATTAGCTGACATTTGAACACAGGAGTGATGGGAGTGATGGGAGTGATGGGAGTGATAAAGGGCCTCTGTGCTCCTATGAAGATTGTCCTCTATAGAGCATCCGTTTTCAGCTACAGTAGTCATTTACAACCATATTTTGACAGCAATTTGCCCTTCTTTTAAAAACAAGGAGATCTGTAAGTGACCTCAAACTTTTGAACAGTAGTGTGTGTATATATATATATAAATATATACACACACATATACACATACACATACACACACACAAAGTATACGTGTGTGTGTGCTAGTATTTTATAATGCAATACTCATTTATTTTACATCTAAAGAATATATACGGTATAAAGATTATGGTACTAATTAAATGCTACATCCTAACGGACCCCTTTGTCCAATGTTGGCATTGTTTTATGCGCAGATGTCAGGTTCTAGAAAGGTTTTAAAACAAAATGTAACTATTGAGCAAACAAAAGCCTCAGGTCGCTGCATCACTTTGGTTCATAGTCCGCTTTCTTCTTTGAGGGATCATCTCCTGATTTCAGGCCTGTCTGGCTATGAAATTCTGGTTCTCATGCAGTGTTTGAGATGTAATGGAAATCATACAATATTATTAACGCTAGAATATCAAAGAATTCCCTCGCATCTTCCAATAAATAAAGCAGAGGCTTGAGCACATCTACATGGCCAACCTACCTGGACAATCTCAACGGCAGTCAAAAGATCAAGCTTGCTTCCCGGGGACGTCAGGCGATTAAAAACCTTTCGCGTCTCGCGATCTCCAATTCTTACCAACTGAGGAACGTTCTAAGAACATCTCCCTTCAAGACTCCTGCAATTTGGTGACCTCCAAGGGTGAGATGTCTGAAGATGCTTGAAATCAAAACAGGTGCCCACCTTAGTTATAGAGTCTTGTGCTCTCGAGTTATGTTATTTAATTCATCACAAGGGACGTTCTGATACAATTCCCTTTTTTTTGCAGATCTGGATCCTCTGAGCGGCTTTTGATGGCTGTTGATATCTTGAAATTGACAACCAGGGGCATCAGCAGATTCTTTGATGTCACCAAAAGTCCAAGGACCTCAGTGCAGATGTCAGAAGACCTCTTGGAACCAGTAGTTTGGACCTTCCAGACGTCAGTCCGTTTGGTAGTCTTATTTTACGGCCAGGTTGGGGAACGTCATTTGAGTCAAGTAGAGAGATCTTTGTCGCCTGGGAGTTTTTGAAGTCTGCGGTGCTGGATCTCCCAGGAGCTCTCGCCACGCACCAAGTCACTGCTTGTCTCACACCTAAACTTTCTTGCTGCACCTCTGCATCTTCTCCCCAGCTGAGCTCCTCCCCCACCTCACCTCCGTGATGACTTTAACCCTTTGATGCGGGAAAAGCTGCAGCAGTTGGCTGAGCTTTATCCTGTGATGTTTAACTCATTAAAGAAGGGGTGTGTCGCCCGGCAGACAGCACAAAACACACAAGAAAGGAAGAGGGATTTGGGGATTACCTGCGAGATGCACATTAGCGCAGGAAGCGCCGGGCAGACTGTAGGAAACCAACCCAGGAAACTTCAAGGCATCTTACTCACAAAAGTGGGTTCTAGTTTTCATGTGTATATGCGTGACAAATAAACATATGTGACAAATAAACATATGTGACAAATAAACATATGTGACAAATAAACATACGTGACAAATAAACATATGTGACAAATAAACATATGTGACAAATAAACATACGTGACAAATAAACATATGTGACAAATAAACATATGTGAAAAAAAATATAGGCACAGACAAGGGTGACGACCATGCTCGTCCACCTGGAAGAGGAAGAGGGGGTAATTGTGTGACTTAAATTTTGCCCATCAATCGAAAAAAGACAGGGGCATTTTGAATGATTTATTTGTCTATCCTACCAAGCAGGGTGGTTCTGGACAAATCTATTCCAAGCTCTCCTGTCTCCAGTTTGATTTAATAAACAGTCCGGCTGGCGGCAGAACCTCGGAATTCAGTTGAATATCAGACCAGCGGCGTGTGCCTAGGTGTGACATGATGTGACATGGCTGCACCGACACACTGCATTGCCGCGCATGCCCACCTTATCCTATCTCCTTCTTGGGCATGGCTGGTATTTTGCCCCCTCCTGAAAAACTCTCAGTGGACACCCATGGTGACATCAGGCTTCCTTCCTTGGCATATATACATTTCACGTGTACCCACGCCTATAGTGCTGCCCTGCAGTGTGCAGGGTGGATAACCAAATATTTGTTTCTTTTTGTGAGTTTATACATCCTACATACTGCAGGGTGGTGCTTTCTCCTTGCTTGCCTTCCAAATATTTCCCATGGCCAAAAAGAAACAACTCGGTTTTTTGACCTCTATTTATGGATCTGATTAACCCCTGCACGAATGGGGGGTTCCCTCCTAAGCTTTTTTGCCATTAATACTACATGTTAATACATTTTATATGTATAATACTCACAATTTAAGAGTAATTTGTACAAGATAAAAAAAAGTTCCGTGCTCTGTATGTATAGTTTATATATAAAAAAAAAAAAAAGAGGAGGAGAAAAATACACAGACAGTTTCTTTTATACTTTTGAGCGTTTGGGTTGGAGGGTAGGGAAACATTTTTATGTATTTTTGTACTGGGGGGGATGTGCTTGGACTATTTTTACATTTTAAAATGTTTGATTTTTTTATTATTTTATTTTATTAACAGGAGATCCCTTTGGGGTCTTTATAGACATCAAGGATCTCTCTTATCAACAGATTGTACCACTTATGGTGGCCTAGTTATTTTTTCATTTTACTTTTATTTATTTTATAAAGAGGGAGAAACTATGTTTTATTTTGATCCTCACTGCAACTGACCACAGAGTGAGGAGCAAGCAGGTCTCTACAGGTTTGAATTGCTGATTGCAGTACCTTTATGGAAAGACCCTCATAGAACTCTTATTAAGATCATCAGCGCAGGACTTCCAGGGGTCTAACGAGACAAATTTAGAGGTGTTTCCACTATGTCAAAACAGGGGAAAGAGACATGCATCAGGTAATAAAATATGTAGAGTAACATTCTCAATAAAGAATTGTACAGTGCACGGATTAGCAGCTGATTCACAATAAATGGTAATTTACTGTATATTCTGTTTGCCGCGAGCCTGCAGTCCTCTACATTTATGATATTATGATAAAACATTACCATGACTAATATGTTACGTTGTATACATACAGCCTCATACAGCGGTAACAGTTACAACGTCCCTTTGGGTCTTTATTGGACTCTGGGAAGAACAGTGAACACAAACTCCATTCTTGCCAGAGACGGGATTTGTAGGTGAGATGTAACATTTGAACTCAAGTGAGTTTTAATGCTGGAATAGCTGGGGCAGATGGAGCTAAAGTATAGTTAATGCTGATTAAATTATGATTTGTACCGAGCTAACTCAACTCTTCATGCAGGAATCTACCTGTGGAAGGGCATTAATAATGCGTTGCCAATTCCCAAACCAATACACCCGAGAGAGCGGGCCCTGGCTGCAGGGTTACGGTGTGTTTTGGGTTTGCGGATAGGATGCTTAGCTTAATAACCCCTTAATGACAAAGCCCGTACATGTACGGGCTCAAAATGCATTGTTTTCAATGGGTTTAGGGACCGGCCATTGTCCTTAAGGGGTTAAAATGTTTGGCGAGTTCCACCTCTAACTGTGAAGTAGGTAAAATATTAACGACATTAGTTTTTTTTTGTCTGGGAGTCAGACCACTTGATATAAAATCAGTTCTCTTGTTTTCTCTGGGTAGAAAACTGAAATCAGACCACACACAGCGGAGAAATACAGATCAGTCACCTAATTACACGCTCTATGAACAGAAACCGCCAGCATGGTGATTCTACTTGTTTCAATGCGATCAGAGAGGCTGACCAGATCTGGATTAACTCCGTACCGCTACAGGACAACGGGGGGGGGGGTTCTTTACACTGGTTAAGGGGACAATCTGTAAAGATAACCTTTTTAGATTAAGCATAAACAAGATAACCGGTATATGTTCCAGTTAACTCACTTATAGGGTAGTATGTGAACTCACTGGAGGCCAACTCAACAGCGGTTAACATTTAGGTGTCATTGTCAATACTTTGTGGTGGTGCTAATTATTTCATATATTTTGCACTATTATTTATTAGTGAACAAAATGGCTTTAGTTCTCTTTTTTATGGATGATGAGATATATATTTTCCTGACAATTCATAGAACCATAAAAACGAAATCTACCTCAATATATATATATATACTGCTGAAACACAAATTTCTAGACTCAGAGTGAACCTAAGGTCCAGGCCTTCTCCATGTCATGGTCCATCACGTCAATTCCGGAAAGGGGCCCTCAACAAAAATCTGGAGTAGGATTTTAAAACGTTGGATATGAAGATATAAAAAAGCTACTCGGTTGCCGTTTGCGTTTTTGCGTAAGTGAAAAGAAAAGATTTGTATCCAATACAAGTAAAATTAATAAAAAATAAAAGTATATTTGAAGCTAAAGGTTTCTGTTTACCTCTGTATGTTGGTAACATGAAGATGTAGGTGTTTTCTGAGTCAATAATCTGGTGGCACAAAATCAAATGCGGAGCAACGCCAACCAACTCAGCACCGACTTACAGATGAAACTTTTGCAATAAAGCCTTCGATTCAGTCACTAAAAGCCCAGGACTTTGTGGATTTATTTTTGTATTGTTTGTTTGTTTACACTGAGACGACAGTAGTTTTTTGTATCAAGTTTATGAGAAACTTTTGTTATATCTGCACTTTTTTAATATTCACGCTTTTTGCTGGCCGTGTGAATCAGGTTATTTACACCGTTGTCGTCGTATCGCAGACACGGTTAGGAGTTATTTCAGTTTGAAATAAACCAGCAGAGTAAATGCTGAGGTTGTAGGGTTAGCCTCCTGTTGACATTGTCCGGTTTCTACGCACTTCTCCGACTCTGGATCGACTTTAAAACAGGGTGATCCTTTAACTGGCGGCATTAAAACTTTATCATTCAGGTCGGCACTTGTTAAAACTCAGCCCTACGTTTATTATAGGCATACCAGGTTAAAGGAGCCACCTATTACCTTTGCTAACGTATCTTGGCTGGGTGCTGCCCTACGCCTGACCCAAGGCACTGTACCAGCTACACCCCACCACTTGTCTCTGCGGCTGTCGTCTTCTATGCTGAGCACCAAGATATTACTGCGGATCCCACCGCTCTGCATTTTACGGAAGCGTGGAGTGGAGTAAGTTCACTATGGAGGCTTTGCCAAGTAGAGACAGTGCTCCATAGTGCATATCAGCCGGTTATAAGGGAGCTCGATGATCTCCCAATGGGCCAAGGCAGCAGTGGCGCCCCATGGAGCCTAAATCACTCAACAAGCTGCCCCTGGTTACTCTGACCCATCCAGAATACTCCACTGGGTACCCTGCCACCGGAAAACAATGTTATCTGTGATTCTAGATGAAGAATGGGCTCATCACGATACAACCAGTACTTTTACGGTGTTTGCACA
Organism: Spea bombifrons; assembly: GCF_027358695.1. Classification (NCBI taxonomy): domain Eukaryota; kingdom Metazoa; phylum Chordata; class Amphibia; order Anura; family Pelobatidae; genus Spea; species Spea bombifrons. The sequence goes on from NC_071099.1 coordinate 18,948,364, forward strand.
ACTGAGATATGGGAATTGGCATCTGTGGTTCCAGTTCAATCTTAGGAAATAAATGAAATCTTATTGGTTGGACCATAGATATCTTATTACATAAGAGTCTCACACAGCCCATAACACACAGAGCACTGGAGGTGGAGGGGTTAACGCCCAATTAATTACCTATATTACTGGCAGATTTATTGATAAATAATTGCTGCCCCGATCCCACCCACTTAGCAGTGCTTGGGGTGAGGGAGGACCCAGGGTGACCTTTTATTTCTCATAATTCCTGCCATCATCTTAAAGAACAGTTAGCCCGTGAGTTACGGACAACCCTGCACTCCAAACATCTGAACCAATTTACATTTTTTATGCCTTCAAGAAGAGAAGACCTGAACTGGGAAAACAATCTGTCAGAAAATAATTTGATGTGCTCTAAAAATCATAATAAGGGCCATTCTTTATGTTGTGATTTGTTTGTTGAAGCAGTTGCTTTAACGATTTTGGGCCACTATTTGGCCCTCTTTAATTTTTTTTTATTTACAGTTCCACATACAGCAGCCTGGGTGTCTGGAGTAATAAGGACTTTAGGCAGCATTTACACCGCGACTGGATCATTTCAGCGCAGCCTTTATGAGTTATTAATGCATTCCATTTCATTAGAAAAAGTCTAGTACCCAAGACTGTATTCTGGTTTTGAATGCATGCATTGGGCTCCTGTGCATTTAACAGCATCCACATAGGTGAATGCATTATCTGGTATCCATTAGAAAATGAGATAGTGAGAAGGGGGAGAGGGGGTAGATGGTGAAAAGGTAGGGAGAGGGGGTAGATAGTGAGAAGGGGGGAGAGGGGATAGATGGTAATATTCCTTCCATAGAATTATTATTGATGCTAAAGTCAATTTATACGCACCCTCCCCGATAAACTACAGAGCAACTCTATGGAGCAATGGAATGTGACAGGGGGAATAGAATAAAAGCAAAAGTATAGGAAAGTATATAAAAATTGAGAAATATTCGTTATAATAATAGATGTTGCACTAAGAGAAAGAAGCAATCGAGGGTGAGGTCATACGAAGTAATGAGTTGTTTTATAGGGAGGGGTTACATTAATTAATATACGTTACAAAGTATAGAGTACGCATTGTGTTTTATGTCAACTAAAATTCCTTCTCTCCCATTATGAACAACTTTTACAAAGATCTAGAAGTTTTCTGACCGGACCCAGGAACACCCCCCCCCCATACGCTCACGTGATTTTGTGTTACTCCTGCCAAACTGTCATGAACAATTTGTACCGTTGCTAAATGGGGACATTGCTAAAGGCAAATTACAAACGAAGCTGCAGTTAATTTGTAATCCCGATGAGTAATATCTGTGTGAGGTCCCCTACACCCCGAGCACTCCGCTGCACACCCGCTCCAACGTAAGCCTGACGAACGCATGGAATCCCATCAGAGATTCACTTGCCGCATTGTTTAACTGTAAATTACTTTACAATACTTTACAATACCAGTATCCAGAGGTCCTAACAGTCCTGAATTTGCCAGGACAGTCCTGAAAATACTATCTACGTCCCAGCTGTTGGCGGTCCATGCCAGTTTATTGGGAGTGGTGGCAGCTACGCATGAGGAGTGTACAGAGCGTTCAGTGGGCAAAAATTGGGAACTTGTGAAAAAGTACCCAATGAAGAATGTAGGTTTTAGAAGAAAGAAGTCACAGAACTACCTGCTCCCTTAGAGAGAAGTTGTGATCCTTAATAATTTATTGATAAAACATCAACATAGTCCGCCGCCGGAGTTTGTACCTCAGGACCTGTCATTCAGGATCCCAGCGCATTGTGCAGTGTAATAAGCTGCCTGTCACACAATATAAAGCTTGATTGATGTAGGAGACACACGTTGTGTGAGTCACAAGTACACACCCTAGAATACGCACAAATCTAGGAACACACACAACCAAGAAAAGGACATGAGAGCTGGTGTCTAACACAACCAGTGTGCACGTACCTACCAGCGGGGCGATCGGGTATTATTACTGTCAATGTTACTCTATTCTTATGACATCGAGTACATGGGGAACGAAAAACTCAATTCAACCGAGACAAACCGACACATAGGGTAAAGAGATTGTGGTACAGGGGGGACAAAGCGTGAAAGAAATGGTGATGGGACTGCGACATGGGACGATAGATGAAGTGACAATTGAGAAATACCGAACAGATCTGAACCCTAGAGGGTGGTTTTTCATTTGGTAAGTTGGGAGACGCTTGACTTTCAGCGATCGTATCTAGACCTTAACATTAAATTACATTTTCACCGAATTTCCAAATTGTACATTCAGTTCAATCGATGGAATAGTCAGTTTGCAGAAACATTCCATTGGTTGCTATGGTGATAAAACCCCTTTTCAAACTTTGCATAGCTCCCATAAAACCAGAATGGTACCGGTAGATATGTCATTAACAAATAATGAGTCTGTTGGAATGAATTACTCTAGAGAAGATATCCAGCAGATAGCACTTAGAGGTCTCTGAACAACTTACAACTGCACTGAGGTTTGGTTTATTTTGGTCATTTGAGGTTACGATCCAGATCCACCTCGCCTATCACAGCAGACAGCGAATCACAGCAGGCTTCTAGTCGTTCAAAACCACAGGAAGAAAGTAATAGTCAGACAAGTGTCCGGTGACCATGCGGTGCCCGAAACAAACCTCTCCATAGGCGTCCTACCAGCAGAAGATGGCTTTCTTGTAGAAACCGGATTTGGTTACGATACATATCACATCATATAAAAAATAGTAAATGATTCTATCCGGGACGCCCAGCGTAATATTTTATATGAATTAGCATTATACTGTATTGCTTCTGATTTGTAACATATCATTGGTATGGTGCGTTACGGTGGGGTCGTGGCTGGTTAGATGAGGCTACGCGCTTATGTTAGGATCTGGTCCTGTTGATGTACACTAATTTTAAGAGGACCTAGAGGTACACAGTCATAGATGTGTCTATAACTCACTTACTAACGTACAGCTAACTTGGTTATGATGCGTGCTGCTCCTACTGGCACCGCTTGTTCCGATAAGTGTGGTGGCAGCTGAAGTACAGCCACACCGGTTCTAATGCACGCGGTTCCTACTAGTACGGTTTGCTCAGTTTTATTTATGAAATCCATTCTGCATCTTTCGAGGGCTCCATACAAACCAACACCATCCCATATCGATCACACATCAAAGAAGCAGGAGGTTCTATACGGAAATCACCAAAAACAAAAAGGATCTCCATTTCCCTTTTTTAGGATCTACAAGGTCTACGGCCTCTGTTAAATAAATGATTTTTGTGAGGGTTGCGCGATAACTTTGCTCCAGGAATTTAGATAATCCTCACTTATCTAATGATGAACTTTTGTTGTCAAGGTGCACATCGTTTTAATTAATTAATTGAGTTATGCTAAAAGCCGTGATGGTGGCAACTCCTCTTTAAGATACATAAGTGTGTTTTGTTTTCAGCAAGGATCATACTCTATTTCCTCCTCCGTCTTTGTGTAGCTGGCAGATGTCCAAATGTATATAAGATACTCACAAAGCACACCGGGTAAAGTCATTCATAGCTTTATAGTATGTGGTGTAGCTCTGAGGCATTATCACTCATCTGAGATCCTTAAATAGCCCCAGTTACTGAAAAGCAGCTTTATTTGTTAACTCTTAGTGTCTCAATCACTAAAAAGTGTACAGTCAGTCACTCCATTAAGACACTTTTAGGGCCTGATCAACACAACAGCAATCATGATCATGGCAGGACAGCAACCCGGTTCCTGTAGCAAACACATGAGGGGCATCGCTGTCCTTCACGGAATCCCATATCCCAATAACCGACTTGGATAGAGAACCCCTCTACCCTAAACCTTAGTCCATGGGAGGCCGGTGACATCACATACACACAGACTCAGAGGATGACAAAATGCTTGGAGAAGGCTGAGTTTTATATATATATATATAAAATCCTCACTTTTAGTTTTTTTTTATGTTTTCCTTCTCGGTGTCCTCAGACCTCAAACAGCTTAGTCTTTATCACCAAGAAAGACCCTCAACCTGATGAGCCTACAAGGGAAAGAGAACAGGACTTTATTAGCTCCCCCATAGAGCATGAACCCAGTGCAGTATTTGAGCTCCAAGCGATACCATAATTATCACCAATGCCTAAAAAAATTGGAGAAATAATTTTCTCCTATGCTAATCTACCTTACTATATATATATATATATATATATATATATATATATACACACACACACACACACCTTACTATACTATATTATATATATATATATATATATATATTTATTTAATGTTCATCGATAAATATTTTTTTTTTCTTTTTTTTCCATGGTACCTCCCCATTGAGTACTTAAGTTTATATAGTTTGACCTTCATGATAAATCTCCCTTTTATTTATTATGTGTTTGAAGATGTAGTGAGGCTGACCAGCAGGGTTGTTCCCTTTTCACAAAAAAATAAATAAATAAATCTTAATTATTAAATATTCCTTCCATAGAATTATTACCGATGCTGAAGTCAATTTATAGGCACCCTCCCTGATAAACTAGAGAGACACTCTATTGGCGAAGGATATTGGGACATTTGGTCATTGTTCATTTTTTTGTCTGCTTATTAATTAAATACCCTCGGGGGGGTCCAGTAATTGTCTATTTTTTATTGAAATATTCAGTTTCAAAATTAGTCATAAAAGTGTTCTACTTTTTCCATCATGTTTTTGCGATAGAAACTTGTCTAGCATGGTCAAAAAACGTCTCAATGAGGTTCATTTCTAAAGAGCAAGTTTAACACAAAGTGATCTTATCACCATAGCAACCAATGGAATGTTCCTGTTTATTGGACAATTGTTTTGGTTGCTATAGGAACAGCCAACATTGCGAGAATAGAAAGTTGCAGGTCAAAATAGAAAGACGCAATTATCCTCCTTCGCCCTCGATTATAAAATGTAAAGGACGCAGATAGAGAACTCATGAAGGTAAACGTAAGACGTCATTCACATTTACTGGCGATCGTTGACCTGGTTACGAGGTCTGTATATAGGGACTCTCCCTTGTAGCCAGAGAGAAGTTATTGTAATCATGCCGTCGGGTGGCAGAGTTATTATTTAGCAATTAGTGACACTAATAGATTAAGGACTGTGTTCTCCATGCTGCGCACTGATGACAGTTCCGGATAATTATATGCATGTCCTTGCAGGTACTGCCCTGCATCCAGTGGGATCCAGAGTCCCAGGCGTGGAGGATTTCACCCAGAACTGGAAGAACCAGCCAGCAACGCCCAAGCCCTGCTCCACATTACATGAAGCCACACCTAGAGGGGGAGCAGGGACCTTCCACGCAGGGCAGAGCCTCCGCTGAAACCCCGCCGTGGGTACTTTAACTGGCACGCTACGGAGCTGACAGATCACAGATCCTTCCCATAACGCAAACGCATAACAACCCTGCCTCGTCTTACAATGAATCGCCCTCCGTGACAGAGTGATAGATCACCTACAAGTAAATGCCTTAATCCATACTGAATACAATCATCTAATTATACAGCCCCTTCCTAACATTGTAATTAGTTATTAATACTTTGTATCAGAAAGACCACACACACACACACACACACACACACACACACACACACACACACACACACACACACACACACACACGGGGGGGGGTAATGATAAATGAAATACAATCACCATAGCAACCAAAGGGATATACCTCCCCAGAACTGCTCTTTGCTTTTTATATCAACATTGTCGGGGCATTTTAGAGAACAGCACATAAGGGAGCAGCGCCGATACCCCCTCGATTCTCTGATTGTCGGTTTCCTCACATACCACCACCTCAGTATCTAGACCAACAAGGACTTTATGCACCATTTATTGTTAATTTATGTGATATTTTGCAGCGCCATCATACTCTTCAACCAGGACAAAAACCGGTAGTACGTTTTTTAGCTCTTGTGAGCTAATTTGATGCTTTTTACTGAAGGACGTGATAGTATCCAATATCGGAGTACACCATCAGTACATTGAGATGCTGCAGAACTGCTCCCTGTGGGCTGAATTTTGTCAGCACCTCCATGCCTGCGAATAGTTTGTGTCATTGTGAAGATGATGTTATGGGGACAGCAACAGCTCATCACAAGTATCTGGAGACACGGAGCTGTCACCACATCATACGCGACAGGCTTCCGCTTCTCGGTTAAAGCCCCTAGAGCATTAACTTCAGAACGGTGTGCAGCTGCCAGCAGACCGAGTGGATCCGCGTTAGGCAGAGTTCCTCCCAAGCAATCAGCGAGAAAATCATTATCAGGAACTTTCCAGGTTGTGAGCGAGGACAGACTAAGCTTTGTTGTGGCTTATGACACACCTTGGGTGTGCGGTGATGGCACCACAATTCTCCTCGATGCAGCTGGCAGGAGCCGGAGCAGACAGAGTGATGCGGCTTCTCTCCATCCATGGAAATGGGGAATTTATGGCATATCTTACTGACAGAGGTTTTAAAACCCAAATCATTTAACGCAAAACAGTAGGAATACATGTAGTATAAAGTTTTTAGTGCTGGATTTAATTCATTCATAAATTTATCATAGGGGTCACAGTTCTACTATAAAGCTACAAGAAGGTAAATAACGCATTGGGTAATATTGTTGTTTCTATCACATGTAGGACACAATGAGTTGAGCTTTGAGAAGAAACATGAATATTTCAATATGATCCCATGGACAGGCCGGGCACCTAACAGCGCGATCCCCTAGGTCTAGCCCAAGGCAGTTCCCCCATCATCTCCCCTCTGTGGCCACCATCGTCACTACAGGATGCCGATGTCATGACGAGATATGGCCAGAATACTTTGCTGGCTCCTTATCCCCAGTGTGATCTATGGCCAGAAGTTGAACGCAATAATAAACTAAAAATACAATAAGCGCACTAGAAATTCGTCTAAACCATTACTATTAGTAGTTTTTTTTTACGTATCTTTCTTTTCCATCACTTAGATCGATTGTCGGGTCTATTGATTTGGTCTCCAATGGCTTGCTTTCGGTTGGCGTCCCCCAAGGTTCAGTCCTTGGCCCTCTGCTGTTCTCTCTTTATACTTCATCTCTCCTCTACAGTCTGTCCTAAATGCTGCTGCTAGGCTTATCTTCCTTGCATCAATATCCATTAGGAAGATCGAGCCCTAGTAAGCGTCTGCTGCATGACACACTGGGCTTCCTACGTATAATATACAGCTAAATCAGTCAGCCCTGCTTGCTGGAGAATCTTTCCAGTGTTGGCCCTGCATAATGGATAATGAAGAGCTAAAACCACCGGTAGCTGGATGGATCATCCATTGAAGCGCTATGTTCCATGGAGCTCAGGGACACCATGGATAATCCAGCACTACCCTTGGTGACCTAACTGGGAACGATCAGAGATTTAAACTTTAGACCTTAAAAAAAATCTAAGCGATGAATATACTGTATAAACACAGAAAAAAACGATTCCATCTTTTAGTGATGTAGAGCCGTTGTCAGCACGCCATTTTTATATGCCTGCTGCGGCTTGCGTCGATAGGCACTGCATGATGCGGTTACAGTGATATCATAGTTTCACAGGCACAACGATGTATATACAAACAATGCATTGTCTCCCAGGTACCAGGATAAACTGCTCTGCGTGGAATAAACCCAACTCCTGCCTGAACTGGCTTATCACTTCACGTGACTCCACACGCTTTACCAAACCCCCGCAACACGGAGCATAAACCTGTCAGTCGGGACCTGATGCCATCATATACAGGAGACATCTCCCTGCACGCGCAGTGACTCAGCCACCTGTGGAAAATCACCTCCCACAGTAACACCAAGTCACATTCAGGTCACAGAGCTTGCCTTACTACAATGACCTCCTCACGTCAAGGACAAAAGGATGCTTACAGGAAGAGCAGAGCCCTCTGCCTCCTCGACGCTTGGAAATTAAGTAAAAGAATCATTTAAATCAAACTACTGCCGGGTAGTCAGAGGAACCCCTTTCCAGAACAGTGCGGTGGGACATTTATCATTTATTGATGAAACCTCACATAAACTGCATCATATAATAAATAACATTACTAAACCACCATGTCAAACCACACCAGCAGCGGCTATTATTTCTACCGCGCCATGGTAATAGATTGCAAGCTCTTTAGAACAGATTGCAAACTATATTTTACAATAATTCCGTATATCCTGAGATTGTTACCTTTTTTCTGACATCTGGTATTTTAATAGATATGCCTCGCATGGGGTGCGATTAAATGTGTGGCTAGGGGGTCGGGCTTTACCCAGGCTTTTTATGCCACTTTGCATCCTATTCATGTAATGAAATTAAGCCATTTCAAAAAGAATACATTTCACGTTCACAATTCAATTTGTATTCATATTTCCTATTGGTTATTTACCCATTATTGTGCGTTTTGGGGGTTATAGAACACTGGGATACATTCTTACCCAGCAAACAGTCTGAGCTCCAAAAAGGTCTATTAGGGCCGGAGAGAGGAATCTGTAAATCGTTGAGAGTAGCGAAGCAAATGATGGTATTGCATCTAATGTATCTTTTATAATTTATCAAAGTTTCAGTGATGATTTTGTGTCTAATCCAGCAGAAACATCCAACTGCACAATATCGAGACGACACATAAAATATGTAAAAATACTAGACAAGACTACACATTTTTGAATGTATATTGGCGTCGAATTTGCGTGTCTGCCATTACAACCACTGATTTCAGTGGGAGCGCCGCTCTAATAGAATAGGTCCAGAGAATTACTAAATATGTGCGGGATATTAAAGTACGCTCTCTGGATTCTAAATAGACGGTGGGGGGGTTAAATGAGACAGAAATCGGGTTTTTGAACGCCAATAGCTGAAATGCATGTACCAATTTTACCAATATGCACATAAAAATTGGTTAAAATGCGCTTTTAATAACACAGTGTGACATCCAGGCTGCACATGATAAACTCAAGTTTTGAATCTGTGAATTGACCTCGTGGCTGGAATTTTTTTTTTAGGCATTCTCAGACAAAGCTTGGTTTCTGTAAAATATAGTGCCTTCCTTACCATGGATTATCTAGGTTTGTTTGTATCTCACGGACCGTGGTTTTCTAACTACAGAATCTGAAAATGAGCTTGGTTTTTTTAATATGTTACTCTAATAGACAGTAGCCTGTTCTCTTTCACCTGGCTCAGCTTCAAGCACATGGTTTATCCACGTCTGCTCCGTGTGCATGCACACCGGCAGACATGGGACCAGCTGTGTCGGGATTAGTAGATACAACAAAGGTAGATAATAGATACATCCTGTGTGCCGTCTGCAGCCCTAAAATTACCAGGCAGCCTGTAATTCCAGAGCAGAAACCAACAGCCAGGAAACCAAAACGCTGGGCGCAGCATCAAACAAGAGGGGTATAGAGGAGGAGGACAGGACGGCAGGGAGACACGGAATTACGGGTGTTTGGTATAGAGGAGGAGGACGGCAGGGAGACAGGGAATTACGGGTGTTTGGTATAGAGGAGGAGGACAGGACGGCAGGGAGACAGGGAATTACGGGTGTTGGGTATAGAGGAGGAGGACAGGACGGCAGGGAGACACAGAATTACGGGTGTTGGGTATAGAGGAGGAGGACGGCAGGGAGACAGGGAATTACGGGTGTTGGGTAGATGAGTACACAGAATGTTATGGTCTAATAAACAAAGCCATACAGGAGATGTCTTCTAGTCCCTTCCACTGCAACACTAGGTGATACATCGCAGACAAACGTCGCTTTCAAGCGATCTCTTTCATAAGAAAGAGGGGTTTTTCCATTTCAAGATAACACGACGCCGCACAAAGCACGTGTCTTCCCGTCCTGCCAATGCCGTATACACTTTTTTGGTCTCATTGTACAGCTGATGCTTCTAACATAGCCTGCAAGATGGCTAAGAACCTCTATGTAACCTCGCTCAGGCTGGGCCAAATATTAAAGAAGTCCACTCATTCCCAAATGGGGAAAATGCAAATCTCCTGTCCTTTTTAGTTTCCACTGAAACATAATAGAAGGTGTTACTTATGAATTGTTTCAGAAAATGTTTCCCTGTTATGTGTTGGTGCCGTCCATGTGTGACACATAAGCTGTGTGCAAGATAAGATACATACCATTTAATGTTGTCCTCCTACAAAGAATGAATAGAATACGTTCCATGTAGAAGCAGAAGAAAAGACACATAAATCAAAGAGACACAATGGTTCAATGACAGATATATATATACACTCACTGGCCACTTTATTAGGTACACCTTGCTAGTACCGGATTGGACCCCCTTTTTCGTTCTTCGTGGCAGACTTTCAAGGTGCTGGAGACGTTCCTCAGAGATTTTGGTCCATATGGACACGATGACATCACGCAGTTGATGCAGATTTGTTGGCTGCACATCCATGATGATCCCAAAGGTGCTCTATTGGATTGAGATCTGGTGACTGTGGAGGCCGTTGGAGTTCAGTGACCTCATTGTCATGAAACCAGTTTGAGATGATGTGATCTTTGTGACGCGGTGCGTTATCCTGCTGGAAGTAGCCATCAGAAGATGGGGACACTGTGGTCATAAAGGGATGGACATGGTCAGCAACAATACTCAATTGGTACTAAGGGGTCCAAAGTGTGCCAAGAAAATGTCTCCCACACCATTACACCACCAGCCTGAACCATTGATACAAAGCAGGATGGATACACTCTTTCATGTTGCTTACCTTTCTGTCACCTCGAACCAGTCTGCCCATTCTCCTCTGACATTCTCAGAGATGGTTGTGAGTGCAAATCCCAGTAGATCAGCAATTTCTGAAACACTCAGACCAGCCTGTCTGGCACCAACAACCACTCCACATTCAAAGTCACTTAAATCCCCTTTCTTCCCCATTCTGATGCTCAGTTTGAACTTCAGCAAGTTGTCTTGACCGCGTCTATATGTCTAAATGCATTGAGTTGCTGCCAATCGGCTGATTAGCTATTTGTGTTAACAAGCAATTGAACAAGTAAAGTGGCCAGTGAGTGTATATATTTAATTCAAGCTACCCATTTACTGCATTAATAGGGATGACCAGGCAGCCGCTTGCTTGCGTGTTAATATGTTGTCAGTATTATGTCCTTAGTTTTACCAATTAAAATATCCAGCTGAAAAAGGGACATTTAGTGCAACACAATGTAAAAAGGGAGTTTTATTTTGACATCGGGTCTTCCATGTGTAATGTGGGTTTATGCTTGGTGTACTCTTAGGCAGGGCTTTGATAGCTGGACTCCACACTATCAGCTAGTAAAAAGTAATTGCTCAGGTTAATCAGCTAGCCATCCGGTGATGCTATTATCCTTTCCTCACCCCACGTGTCTTATCCCATCCACCTCTATAGTAAAGGAGCCACACAGCATGTCTGAGCAAGTACCGTGGATTTACCCAGAAATCTTTTCCCTCGACTTCAAAGATCAAGACAGCAACCGAAGCCCTGATAAAACCTATGCGGAATCTGATGGCGCTATATAAAACAATAAATAATAACCAGTGCTGCACTTCATCTTCTGGGCAATTGGATGGTTACATTATGACTATGAGCCTATTGTTTGTTTTATATAGCGCCATCAGATTCCGCAGCGCTGTACAATGGGTACACAGAACATAACAAAATGACAGAAACAACACGTGAGGAGGGCCCTGCACAAAAGAGCTTACAATCTAATAGATCCGCTTCAGGAAGGACACAATGCAAAAGAAAGTTACAGTGATATTAGTTGGGTGCTGTTAACGTACCTCTAAGTAAACATTACGTATGTTCACGTGTCTAGACTATGGGTTCTTATTGTGACCAGATCATGGATAAATGTCTACAGTGTTTATTTCACCGGCAGAATAATCACATGAACAAGTCTGGAGATGCAAAGATGGAATTCGGTTCATCTAGTCAATTTTTGTATCTACTGTAAAATCTAAAACCTAACTTTGTTTTTGTCTTATTAATGTTTATATAACACTGCAAAGAGACAATAACAAATATAAGCAAAGGGAGAAAAGGTGTGTAGAGCACTGGGGACCAGTTCAGTGACCCATCGAAACCATTCATTGGTGTTAATGGTTAACGCTTCACCAAACTAATCCCCAAATAGCAACCGCGCAACCTAGACAGTGACCCCTAAAAATGCTTTATCTAAGCCAGTAACCACCGCTAATAAACAATTTCATTTGGTGCGTAGACTGTTAGGGCAACCAAAACAGATGCATACATTTCAGACCACAAACGCACTTTGCCTTAAACCCACAAGATGTCAAATGATATTTAAAGCACCATAATAAGCTAAAAACACCTTGAAAAAAAAATAAAAAGGTATAACATCAGAAATGTGACCCTTTCAATACCAAAGCATGTGCTGCCTCATAAAAATGAGGCCACCATGCTACTGATTTAGGGGAATAGATGGAATTATTAACATAGGATGTACAGCCGAATATTTTGCTAACTTTGTAGTAATTAAACCATTCTCACTACCTGCAGGCATGTGGGGTTTTGTAATGGACACATTACGCCCTCTAGTGGACACATACCGTAGTTACAGATAAACACACTGCTGGTTTTGTCAGCGCACATTCGCCAGCTATCTTTACATTAGGACCCTAATATTCCACAGTAACAATAGTTACCCTTTGCACCAAACAACCACCGCATTTGTGTTTTTAAAAAAATAATCATCTAGATTGAAAGCTGGATTGAGCAGGGCCCTCCTCATTACTTGTTACGTACTGTTTTACCCATTGTACAGGGCTGTGGAATATGACGGCGCTATATAAAACAAGAAGTAATGTACGGGGGCTGAAACCACAATCCTCGCGACAACTTTCCCTTTAGTGAATAAAACTGTTTAGCTCCTTGAAGCTCAACGCTTCGGTAAATACAGGAAGGTAGAAGATTTCTACAACTACGCAACACAACTCTACAGCCAGCCAGCCAGCCAGCCAGCCAGCCAGCCAGCCTGCCTGCCTGCCTGCCTGCCAGCCAGCCAGCCAGCCAGCCAGCCAGCCAGCCAGCCAGCCAGCCAGCCAGCCAGCCAGCCTGCCTGCCTGCCTGCCTGCCTGCCTGCCTGCCTGCCTGCCTGCCTGCCTGCCTGCCTGCCTGCCTGCCTGCCTGCCTGCCTGCCTGCCTGCCTGCCTGCCTGCCTGCCTGCCTGCCTGCCTGCCTGCCTGCCTGCCTGCCTGCCTGCCTGCAACCAACGCAACAACTGCGTGCCAAACATTGCATTTATTACACTTCCTACCTCACGCCCATGTACAAGCCAGCCAATCAGCTACTGTTGCTGGATACCTTCTATTGGGCCATAACAACTTCGTCACATGTGATTCTAAAACGTTCTTTCTGATTAGCCAGCAGCTATGTCAGTCAGATAAGCTAATAGCATTCTTATTTATTATTGGTTCTACTTCACGTCCATCCTTTGTAAGTGTTCACCCATTGGCTAGTATCATCGTCACTCTCTAAAAGGAAGTTGGCAATTGGTCAGCTGGCAGGCGTCCAGTAATAGGCGGGATAGGTTGAGTTCGGTCCGCGCTCGGTAAGAGGTAATGTCGTCATAAGGTTCGGGTGAGTTGAGTAGCTTCCGGTAGCGATGCGGAGGGAGGGTTGAATATTGGAACGTTTTGTTTCGGGAATGAGATGGAACTGAGTTTAGCTGCTTCCGGGAAGTGGGTGGGACTGGTGTAAATAGGTTGTCCCAAAAACTGACACTCCGGTGGAAGTAGTACCTGGGGTAACTAGGTGGATAGCGGGGGATCCCGGCAGTGTGCAGAGATGAAGCGAAGCACCGGGTCACGCAAATGGGCCTACGAGTTAACACTTTAGAGACTGCAGTGCTTCGCCTCCAGCACTTACTGTGTGTTTATGTTACAACTCAGTGAAGAGCAAGCGTTCAGTAGCATATTATAGCTATGGAGCAGGATCGAAGGAGAGTGTTCCGAAGAGCTGACTCTCTAAAGCGACTGTTATCATGTGTTATACCAGAAGTCAGCGCTTGGAAGTGGCGGCTAGAGGGAGGTGAAAAATATATCGCAGGCATTGGCTTCTGTGTGCGAGAAAATAAAATTATTACGCGCATATTCGATGTATAAATCTGCTCCCTGGCACAGCTAGACCCGCATGCGCCTGCGGAGAGTTTCACGCGTGGTATTCGGGTATAGGCGGTCGTTTTCATTAAAGCTGCTGGTATATAAAATCTTCTCAAGCCTTCCAATCGTAGTTAAAACGATGCCAGGTCTATTCCGTAACGGAGCTCCCGTTCGTTACACCGGCAGGTTTCACCTGTGTGAAGGTCTGAGCTGGCCCTGCGTAATGCATATTTCAATCCATAAGACTTTGAAGAAACTGCTGATTCAACTATATATTTTTCAGGGCCAGCCCGGCTCCTGCAGCGGCAGCTCACTGGGGTTGCCCCTTCTTGATGTAGGAGAGTTGTGACTCGCGTGAATACAGTCATGAGCACCAAGACCGCTTTAGAGAAATAACACCCCCCCCATCATCTAATATATTGACGTAGAAATGCATATTTTTATCTGTACGTAGTATATTAGGTGCTGACCGTGTCTTCTGTGATTTCAGGTCTTTTCATTCCCGACTCCTGCAAACCCCAAAGATTATAAGAAGCATACTGCAAGCTTTAAACTTCTTACCCCCCGGTCGGGGTACGGCCACATTAAGCAAGTTGGGTCTGGTCCCCAAAATAGCGACAATGAGCTGAACCGCAAGACCCTCGCTATTTATTTGTATCAAGGAGCACCGCGCAGGTCAGTGACAGACTGTGAGATCCTCACCTGTTGCTCTAAGTCAGATTGTTATGTTATTTGCTACTTGTTATGTCCTGTCCTACCCATTGTACAGCGCTACAGAATATAAAGGCGCTATATAAAACAATAATAACCTCGTGACCCATGGAGAAAGCACATATGAGAATGCATAATATTGTGTGTAGATATATAATATGAGTATTAAATAACCTCCCTGTGCCTTTTCTATTATTTTGAATTCTTTTATTCTTTTAATATTCTTAGGTATTCTCAGCAGAGCGTAGGTGTTAAAAAGTGCTTTTCTTTTCTTTCAGGTCACTATGACAGCAACAGCTGCTGTAAGTCCAAGCGAATACCTCCAGCCGGCTGCGGCCACCACCCAGGTTAGTTCAAACGTCGACTCCGGTGATGGGCCCGGTAAACCACACGTGCCTAGTGGTGTGCGTATTAACATGATAATAAAGAACATGTATGTGAAATGTGTACTATGCGTGCTTGTGTGACCTAGCTGAGGACCATGGGACTTGTAGCTGGTGATTAACCCAGCTTTTATTGCAGATATTAATTTGCTGGGTATTCCTACAATACTAAAGTATTCTCAATTAACTCTTTATGTCTCTTGATCGCAGGATGCACAGCCCTCTCCTCTGGCTCTACTTGCAGCCACATGCAGTAAGATTGGTCCGCCAGCTGTTGAAGCAGCACCGCCAGCACCCTCTCGAGCACGCAAAAGACTGGTACCCATAAAGCCTGCCCCACTACCCATGAGTCCAGCCAGGGCTGGCATTGGACTGTTGTCTCCAAAAGGCAATATTATCCAGATACAGAGTCCCCAGATGAACGCAGCTGGACCAGGTAGCGGGCAGCTCATCTTCACCATCCAGAATCCAGTTTCCAAGGGTAACAGATACCAGACTTTGCAGACCCCCAGCCAAACATTGTCCATGCCACAAAACCTGGGTAATCAGTTACAGATCTTTACTGATGGAACAGCTGTGCTCACACCAACAACCAACTCTTCAAAACATGTGCCCATTAAACCAGCACCCCCACAAAAGACCAACAACCTGATAAAAGTAACAGGCAATTCTAGCAACAGTGTCACTCTGGCACTGCCGCTTAGTAGCCTGGGAGACTCCACCACAGAGACTGGCAGTCAACTTCTACCAGCGAAGCAGAGCAAAAAACTGCGCAAGAAGCCTCCTCCATCAGGACCAGCCCCTGGATCTCCTACCCAGGAACAGATGGAAACCGTGTTAATTGAGACCACCGCAGAAAACATTCTGCAAGCGGGTAACAACCTGCTCATTGTACAGAGCCCAGGTACAGGGCAGCATGCTGTACTTCAGGTGGTACAGCCCAAAACTGACACTCAGTTGGTGCAAATTCCCCAACAGGCACTAAGAGTGGTACAAGCTGCTTCTGCCACATTACCAACGGTGCCACAGAAACCAGCGCAGTGTGTGCAGAATCCTGATCCGTATCCCACTCAGGTACCTAAACGGCCTTACAGTTCCTTCCTATACTAGCTCTTAGAAATTGCCCACTATGTGTTGTGTTCTTTTTTTGGCTAACTTTTTGCCTCTTTCTCTTTTCTGCTATCTCCCTGCTGACCTGTGTCTTCTTGTATAATCTTCCATTATGGGCTTTTCTGTGGCCCCACTTGTTTTCAGCTGTCTCTCGCACCCTGTAGCAGGGATGACTGTCCATGATCACTTACTCTGCAAGCGGACATCGATGGCTGTCCAGAAAAAGCAGCTTGTACCTTCTAAAGTGCAATCTACTTTCTCAAAGCTCCCTGTTCTCTGTAAAATTCCCATTGTCAAAAAAAAAAAAAGTTTAAGTAAAAGTTTCCTACCATTCATTTAATTCTGTTGTATTTTCCTTTCTCTCAGATATATGTTCGCACAGCTTCTGGGGACTTACAGGCTCTTGTGGTGCAAGAAAGTGCACCTGCTCCACAACCATGCACCTCAGGGGGCACAGGTTCTTTGGGTGGTCCGTCTCCCACGCCCACTCCCACCAAGAAGAACCTCACCCGCAAAGAAAGGCCATTACCCAAAATCGCACCAGCAGGGGGCATTATCAATCTGAATTCAGCACAGCTGGCAGCTGCTGCCCAGGCTATGCAGACCATTAGTATAAATGGCCTTCCAATGCAAGGTGTGCCTGTCACCATCACGAACAATGGAGGTAAGCAAGTGGACATTAGGCTGAAAGGTGTGCGGAATCCGTACGGTATGCTGTCAGAGTAATGTAAAAGAAAGGGGTGAAACATGCTGTTTTGCTTTGTATTTGTATGAACAAAACAAGGACACTGGGAGTAGAATCACATTTGGTTAATGAGCATGACCATCTACATTCTGACTTCCATTGTTCATCTTCTAAATCAAATTCTGTGTCTTTATAGGTCAGCCTCAGCTTAGTGTGCAGAATGTGTCCAGCGGTAACGTTGCCATCAGCGGTCTCAGCCCATCCCAGATTCAGCTGCAGATGGAGCAGGCCTTGTCTGGGGAACTACAACCTGGAGAAAAACGGAGGAGAGTGGCCTGTACCTGCCCAAACTGCAAGGATGGGGAAAAGGGGTGAGACGGGGCACAAAAATTATGCATAACCTGCAGTGATGAGGAGTAGAAACGATAAGAGGGTGGGAAGTAGGAAGAGAAATGAGAGGAGGGCAGGCTGGTTGAAAAGTAGAAAGGTGGGCAGAGGAGAGACTCTCTCTCTCTCTCCCTCTCAGCAGGTGGGGTCCCCCTGGCAGAAAGAAGCATGTGTGTCACATCCCCGAGTGTGGGAGAACGTTCCGCAAGACATCCCTCCTGAGAGCCCATGTTCGCTTGCACACCGGGGAGAGGCCGTTCGTGTGCAACTGGGGATTCTGTACAAAGAGGTTCACCCGCAGTGATGAGCTGCAGAGGCACGCACGCACGCACACAGGTGTGTGGCGTTTGCATGCGCTTGTATACGTGTACTATCATTGCATATGGATGGATGTACAAATGTACACCAATACACAATGGCCAGGGCCATGCTGATGTTACTTTGCTCTGATTCTGCAGGTGACAAACGCTTTGAATGCCCCCACTGTCAGAAGAGGTTCACACGGAGCGACCACGTCTCAAAGCACTTCAAGACACACCTTGTGGCCAAGAAGATGTAACGCTCACGGAGCCTAAAACGCAGGACTCCTCATTTGACGCTGTGGAAACTCCCGAACATGTTGTGTAGGCCACACCGCCCGAAATACCTGGGATCCCAAAATTGCCATCGGTCCCGTTACGGGCCTCTGCCTGAGATTGCCATTAGTAATAAGTACCACTCTCTGCCTGTTACATAGCAGCTGGGGAGTTTCGGTAGCGAGAAAAGGTGTTTTTTCGCCAAGAATGTGCAATTTATGATAAGGGACTGGTTGTGACTCCCTGGTCCATCGTTGCCCTCCATTAAAGCCTTGCACCATTAGAAGGCCAGTTGAAGAGCGTTTGATGAGTGTAATGCAGGACTGTGGCTACCAGGAGGACTTAACCAGGGAAGAGGCACAAAGTGTGTACGTAATGTGACAGTTGGGCTAGAACATTCCCACTTTTATACTGCCCCTGCAGGAAGGTGCCTTATTACCCCCTCCTTCCCCCAAAAATCATGTAAAAGCTTATTTGTAGTTGCGCTAATCTACCTTTCTACTCAAGTCTTTTTGGAAGGTGTTCTTTGCAAGTAGATGCACTAGTAATTGCTGCAATCGCATCCCCTATTCAGGTGGTCTGTGCCAGCAACCTCCCCAACCTCTTAAGATTTACTGCCCTGACCCAATATCTTCCTTGCGGGCAGTAGTGCCAGAAGTCACCATCTAAGCACTGTGTATAACACATGTTGTATCAACAATTATGTTGGTTAAATTAAAGAGGTGATTAACTTTGTATGTGTTGCGCCTTTTGTAGTCCGGAGTGTATCCACTAAGATTACATTCTTTGATGCTGGCATTAGAGGACGCGTCCCTCCGTGTAATAGAGACCCTTCTAACGTCTCTTATCGCCCTCCTTCTTTGGTGATCCCTGGGCAATCGGTAAAGAGAGCTGAGGGATCAGCAAAAAGTGAGATCACAGTTCTTTAATCATGTTGCAATCATAACTGCAGAAAAAAGTAAAAATAAATACAAGTGGTACCCAAACCACATGTATTTAAGAAAATTCAAGGTGTAGTACTTTTTGGCCCTCCAAAACATAAAGCTAATCATCTGGGGTATTACTCTAGTTGAGCAACGTTGCTAAGACATGGCCCCTGATGCCGATCTCAGTGTTGCTGAGCAACATTGTTTAAGTGAAGAAATTGATAGATCACTTTCCAAGCTTGTTTCATGAAATGACATGCCAGGCACGTCATTGGTCATTAACTGACCGTTTGTGGTGGGCATTGGGTGTTAACATTGGAAGAAAGTTTTAAACAAACAGAGATGGTTTATTTACTGTTAGGATTGTTAAATTGAGGCATCTGAAGTTGTTTTGGCCAATTCCAAAAAAACTTTCAGATATTTTTCTAAATACGAAATGCACGCATGGTTATCACAAGTGAAAATTGATAAGGTAATATCGATCCAGGGTCCGACCGCCTTGGAATAAAGATTTTTTTCCCATTTCAGATGACGTTACTGTCTCAGTGGGTTTTTTTTTTTTTTTTTTGCAGTCTTCTGGATCAACTAATGTGGGTTTGTGGAGTAGTTGAACATTATGGGTCTGTTTGCAGCCTAATTTCTAATGTAACTGAATGATTGGCGAGGCTATTGTCATATTTGATGGAATGGAGATTTTCAGAATCCACATTACTACAGAACGGAATAGCTAGTTGAGATAAAATACCGTGGGCTTTTCTCAGCTTTATCTTATTCTGCTCAGTAGCTGAAAATTATAATGGCTTCATTTTATGGGAACAAAACCTTTCCAAAGGACATTATTGGACATGTCTGCTTTCATTGTGTGTGTTATCACAGACCTCCTAAAAGTCTAGCCGCACCTTCAGCTCATGCACGTCTGTTATATATAAAAAAGATTTTTATTCTCCTTTTTTCTTATTTACATTATTCATGCATATTGATAGAACCCAGGTTTTACCCGTGGGATCATAAATCCGCGTGTCATATTTCTGTCCTCGTCCGGCGCACTGAGGAGGGTCTGCTATGACATGTATAACGCCATCAGATTCCTGCAGACGCGGCTGGGAAGAGCGCCAACCTGCGTGGAACAAAACTTTTCAGTTGTTTAGCGGCACACTTTGGGGTAGTAAAGTCTCTGTTCCCCTCATGGTTGGGGCCTTTTCGTGATGGAACTGTCCCTTTTGGGCCGATGTGATGGATGCAGTCCTTGGGCAGTGTTTCGCGCCTCCCTCTGTCCAGTCGATGCGAATAGACATCTTTTTGACGGCCCGTCGGGAAGTGCCACACTTGCTATTAATCACTGCGTTGAAATTACATCCCCGGCCACAGGCTTTCGTAACGTACGCTAAATGATAAAAGAGGAAATTGGATTAGAGGAAAAACAAGGATATGTGAGCCAGTTCTGAATGAGATTATGTGTAAGTATAAAAGGGACCGCTGTCACTCAATGGCTTCTTTAATGAAGAATGACTACCGGATTCAAATACCTGAAGAAACAACGCTCACCACTGCTTCAAAAATCTATGCCATCTAAATCTGTAATGCTTGGTTTGAAGTAAGCAACGTGTACAGCCGGACACTAAATATATCGTACGAAGAAGTGCTCCTGACCTTTGATGGCGGTTACTACAGGCTCTGGTAGGCGTAGAGGTTTCTCCATCGTGGTGTTATTGTGAGCGGTGCGTTGCCCAGTAGCCGAGGACCTTGCGAGAGTCTCCCGTGAGAAGAAGTAATCTAGAAGCCTTCTAGTCATGAGTTTCGGCTTATCGGCAGGGATATGGGACAGGTCCTCCAGTTGCTGGTAAGTTATGTACACCCCGGACTCTGGCACCAGCTCCAGCTTAGGGCGCCCGTTAGTCTAAACAGAGATAGAGGAAAGTTATATGCACGTTATTACAAAGATCAGGATCATGCGGTAAAAGATTCACTCACCTGAAGGAAATACTATGGATTATACATAATCATTGTAAAAGTTTAAGGCTGTATAATAATGACACTACCCAGCGAATTAACGATTGCCATAGTTTCATTTTATTATGTGGTTAAAGAGGTTAGAATGTTTAGGAAGAATGTGCGTGAGATAATGAGAGCAATAGTTTTATAGGTAAAAAAAATTAATATGACCCAATATGCCAACACCATTATTTTGAGGACATACAATATGCTTAGGTTTTCAGATACAAAGTGTCACCACGTAGCAAACTGTCAAATCTCTAATACTTTTCTATTGCTTAGAGTTAAGATGCCAACCTCTATGGGTGATGCCCAAGCTGGTGTTCCATCTGGTAGGGTCTCTTGCAACGGTTCCTCCCACAGGACACAAGATTCGGGGAGGGTGCTCTCTCCACTCTCATCCATCTTCATCCAATATTGGAAGCCGCTGGTCACCCCACTAACTCGGAGCATTCCTTCTGGGGGGGTGCTGGATGGTTCTGCTTGAGTATTTATGTCAGTTGCCCCGGTTACTGGGGGCATAATAGGAGACGCTATGATCTCGGAGGAGACTTTGGACTCCGTGGATGAGATAGGAGTGGAGAACATCTGTGAAGCAGAAAGCTGCGGAGGACAAAAGATGGCACATCAACCGGAGAGACATCTACTTCTTCAAGCTAAAGGCACGCAAGCTCTATTTGCACATAAAACTTGTTGCCGTTCCAAAGAGATCAAATAAATCCTCTAAGGTAAGCAGTTCAGCATTAAAAAGTCAAGCTCACTACAAAAAACTGCGAATAAATAGGTCTGTTCACGGTTCTCTGTGGTTTCCTGCAGGTATGGTCATCATCAGAGTGGTTTACCATGCACCGCTGCACAGAGCTATCTTCAGGAGTCTTACTGTAACGGTTTGCAGGTTGGACAACTCCCCTTATCTGATATTTTATACTGATAATGTAGGATACGATTGCCAGTTTATTACCTGTGAATTAGTGTTTGGTTCCTGGAATCCTGACAGATTTTTCAGAAAAGAAGCATTACTCTCTGCAGCAACTGAAATAGAAAAACACTAGCATTTAGTTTCCTTCCTGAATCCATATCCCTACGGTATTTCAGCAAACGTATGGTTTTAAACATTTCTTGCCCAAGTCTGTGTTTGCAGAATTCCACCTCTCAAAACTATAGATACGCTATATGACCAAACGTATGCAGACAGGACAGCCAATTATCGAGGTCCGGCACTGATGTTGGACGAGACGCCCGGCTCGCAATCTCAGTTCCAGTTCATCCCAAAGGTGTTCGATGGGGTTGCAGTCAGGGCTCTGTGCGGCCGGTCAAGTTCTTCCAAACTCATCCAACCGTCTTTACGGACCTTGCTTTACACGCTAGGGCACAGTCATGTAGGAAAAGAAAAGCGCTTTCCACATACTTTTGGTCATAAAGTATTTAAAAACCGTAAAAGGATTTTCCGTAAGGTGCCTTAACGGGTCAGGTGACTGTTTGTGCTTTGGCCAAAATAAAATACTAAGCCATGCTAATATATAATTATAATCCTGCTAATCTGATTTTTTCTCTCCATTCTAATTATTCATTTTGCCAATAAAGCTAGCGCTCTAATTCAGCTAGCAAATACAGATCATGTAATATCTAAACTATTGCATCATATCCCGCTGTCTTGTAGGAAAGACAGGTTTCTTCACTGTTAGGGTTTATTACCTTTTCTATGTATCCCAGACAGTGCTACGTGTTCATATTCACATACATGCATCTAATATGCATCACGAGCAAAAATTAAAAGCAGATCAACAGCTTTCTTGCCATAAAAGTCCCACTTAAACTTGTTTTTTATACATCACAATGTTTGCTTTAATATTTACTTTGAATTATGATTAATTACATTCTGTGATCTACTATTTGATTTACTCTGCAGGATACGATCAGCAGATCACTGCAAGATAATTTAATTTGAAAGATGCAATCCTCTAAGTGGGATAAAAATAAGAATCAAATGTGTTCTGAGTTTAACGTTTTACACAGAGCACATTTGATCCACATTTTCAGTTTTTTTTAATTACCATTTTTAAAGATATTCAATAAAAGTTAGGTTTTAAAATTATTTGGCAATAGAGAGACTTGTCACCCGCTTAGAGGATTGGGATTTTTTTAAGTATAATTTAAAGAGATGTATATATACTATATAGTATAGTCACTGGGATCTAGCCTGCTCTGTGATTGGCTTGTGGTTACACAGAGCACCAACACCTGATGACATCATGGCAGTTACCCTTACATCCACGCGAGAGCCTAACCTCCAATCATGGGACACAATCCCTGGAGGAGAAGCTTCGCAAAGCGTGCTTTTGGCTATGGGGGGAATAAAGTCTGCAGCCAACGACAGCGTTCGGTGTGCATACAGAACATCAAACTCACACCAACACCCAAAAGAACATGCCTTTAGGCAACAAATTGCTGCCTGTCTCCAGGGTCTCATGGACCCACCGTGACCTATGTAAGGGCCGCTCTGAGAGTGCGTACAAGTTCTCACCCACACAGTGGCTCTCTGGCTCCAGGAGTCTGTCATCGTCTCTGGTAGCGCTTGGTACTCTGCGGGATAGGGCATCATTCTGTTCCTCCAGACTCTGGATTTGTCTCTTCAGCTCTTTATTCTCTTGCTCCAGCTCCTGGATTCTCCATTCTCTTAGAGCAGCTGCGTCGTTCCTCGATGCTAGAAGCTGATGAAGTTCTGCCACTTGCGCTTCGAGCTCCCGCACAAGCTCTGCATAAAGCGATGTGACTCTACTCCCAGAACGAGTACTCCAGCAGTGTTCACCATGTATAACACGATCTCCAATCGCTCTTGAGTCTCTAACCTTGCTGGTCCCCACCACATCAAGTTCATTTGACCTTTGGTCCTCTGTCTGGGAGGCACTTGGGAATTTGGTGGGGACCGAACAACAAATAGGTCCATTCATGGTTCTCTGTCGTTTCCTGGAGGTAGGGTCATCATCAGAACCGTGCAAGACGGATCCACTGGAATAGAACAGATGGGGCAACATTACTATCGTCTACACCAAGATCAATACCAGAGTAAGCTGTACACGATATAACTAACTTGGGTATTCCGTGCGCGCCTCCATCATGGTGTTGCTGAAACGTGGCAGTCCCCAGGGAGGACTCCGACTTCTCCATCCTGCGACCGACATCTCCTGTACTCAAATCCATCAGAAGAGCGGAAGTTACATATCCTCAGCAAAGGCCGACGTGGGAGACCTGCCAGGAACATCAAGACTGTCACATCCATATAACTCATGGTATCAGATCATGAGCTCAGTGTCACCCTCTAGTAAACACAATATTGCCGATCTCTTCAAGGTGGGGGGAGTCCCTTATACCAGAGGGCCATTCAGAGGTCACACAAGGTAACAGGACACCTTGGTACATGGGAGATTTATAGCGCGGTGACCCAGTGAATGATGTCCCTCCCCCGGCACAGCCAGGTCATGACCCGCATTTTGAATGCGTTAAAAGGACCTCATCTCCGCTGGGCATGGCTGCACCGACCCGCTCCCCGCTGCCTGTCCGCCCTACCGGCACCGTACACGCGCATGTTCCGCTCTCATGTTGCCTTTCAGTTAGCAGTCGCAGGTTTTCTCACCTCCATGTGTCTGTTTACACAATGGCTATTTCCGGACCTATGATTCCGCCCCCTGGGGGTGATAACTGCCGCTCCATTGGATAACCTTACTCTATACCTGTCTCCCGATTGCTTGAGGCCCTACTGACTCCACCCCCTAGGTTATTTCAATTGGTTGTTGATCTGAAGTGATTCAGCCCTTCGCCTTGTCACCCATTCTCCGGTACCGAGCTAGTGTCCACCCCCCTCCGAACTTGTTTCCACGGCAACTGACGCCAGATCCGCCCTTAGTTCGTGGGAGACGTCGAGCCGTGACGTTCTATGTGGCGAACGCTTGCAACATTGTTTTCGCGCGTTGTTCGATCCGGCGAGTTGTTTCCGGTCCGTGCAGCAAGTGGCCCTACTGGAAGTGACATCATGGACTTAGGGTTCATGCGGAAGAGTTACCGAAGCGATGAACAGGTAAGAGGTCACGACCTTAGTGCTTAATGACGTCACGGTGGGAGGGGTTAGTCAATTGTTCGACAGTATAAGAGCTGTTTGTTTTGCCTTAATTAAAAAAAAAAAAAAGGCAGGCCTTTAGCACAGAACCCGAATTGGGAAAGCGGTCTCTTATGTGTCCTCCTATTACCGGCGGACGTGCGTTCCGTGTCTGTTGATGAATTAGTGTTTTGGGCAAATTGCCAGACTAGATGGATCATAAGGGTCCCCTGGGTGTAGGGGCACCCATTTTCCCCGATGCATACACATTGCATGCTGGGTAGCCGGCTTATGTAAGGTGCTGCCATCTGTGATGTGTTTTCCAGGTTGAGGGAAGCCGTTACATAACGATATATCGATTTCGTTCGGTTTATACGTTCCTCGCTCTGCCGACTCCAACGGATAACCTTCTTACAAGGCGCTCTCCTCGCCAGTTATCCCAGAATCCTTTGTACCTCCTAGGCAGTGGTTCATCCAACCCCTGTCCTCCAGAGAGTTCCAGCGAATCTGTATAAGCCAGTTACGGAGGAGACAGTCTGTGTTTCAGGTGTCTGATAATCTGGAGAGGTGGGAATTATGCAAAAGACCGTACATTGTGAAGGCAGATTGGGATGGCGAGTGCACAGATCGTATTTGCCCAATTATAAAACAAGGAGATGGAGGTCTGACTATGAGACTAAGATCCAGATCCCCCGCAGCGCTGCAGGGGACCTGGATCCTCCTGTCTGGCAGCCGGTAAACGTCTCTACGATGCGTGCAGACATCCTCCGCTTCTGCAGGGGCTTCTATGCCGGAGCGCCGGCGTAACGTGACCTTCCGGTGCACAGTCATTGAAACCCCGGCGGATATCCTGGGTAGCAGGGATTCTGGAGCACAGGGGCATATAGGGGGTATAAGGCATATCTGAGGGGCAAAGTGGTAAATGGGTATAAGGCATATCGGAGGCAGAGTGGCAAAAAGGTGGTATAAGGCATATCAGGGAGGCAGAGTGATATATCGGGGGGTGCAAGCTATGGGGCAGATGTGCATAGCAGGGGGTAGGTTGGCAAATAGGAAATAAAAACAAAAACATTTTTTTTCTGAATCATAGTTTTTGTTACATATGAAAAAATAGTTTCAATGTGAATTTATATTTACTAAAACTTCTTTCTTATAGGGTAGTCTTATATTCAGGCGTGTATGATGTGTATATATATATATATATATATATATATATATATATAGTGCGTTAGTGTTGATTAGCCTGAGTGTGTATGTCAGCATAGAGTGTGTGTGTTAGTGTATGTTGTTAGCGTGCGTGTACGTGAGCGTAGAATGTTAGCATGTGTTACTATAAGGTGTTTGTGAGCCTTTAGCTTTAGCCTTTAGCGTGTTCGTTACTGTGTGGTGTTAGCGTGTGTAAGTATAAGAATAATGGTTAAACGTACAAGTTGAGTCTTTATGGTGTAAAATACCACGTGTCATGAAGGGGTTAACTGCAGTACTGTAAAGTGGTTCAATACCGAATAAATGTGTGTTTTATGTAGTATTGCCCCAATAAACATCTTTTAACTGCAGACCCGGGGGTAATAAATGAAAAAATAAAAACATGTTTGGGGAAGAAAAAGAGTTGCCTGGCTCCTAGATGTGTTGACTCCTGCGATGTTATATTGTGTGCTGTAGCTGTGTCTGATATGACAGCCAAAATCTGACACAGAGGGCCATGTATAACAAAAAAAAAGGGATTCTGATGCAAAACCAATAAAATGGTCTTATTACCATAGCAACCAGTAGAGTGGTTTTCATCAGAAAAGGTTTAAGAGCATAGTTTGTGTTTAAATAGATATCAATGGTTTGGCTTTAATGAAACATTCTTACGGCAATCAGACTTCACCCCGTTCTCATTATCCGTTCGCTTCTCCTAAGCGCTCTCTTCCATTTCCCAAATCCTCCTGGAACTATTAATTCAACATACTTTCTATCACGGGGGGGCATGCAAATGGGGTAAATATGGATACCCCAGTAAAATGAGCAGTTGGGAAGGTCCCCCTCCAAAGGTAAATTTTGCACATCGCCCTCGTCAGCCACAGGGGGCTCTGCTGATCCATCCATTGCCTTTCCAATAACCGGCGTTTAATGCGGACAGGACCCTCGTACTGCTCTGCAGACTCACTCTTAGGAACCCCATCTATATCAGTGAATATTTGAGCTGAAACTATAAGTAAAAGTCTAATGCTATAGATACTGTGCCCTAATATCCATATAAACCATATGTAGGTAGAAGGGGATGCGATTTGATTAATGCTGCGTATATGAGAAACTCAGACCGTGGGTATACTGCACAGGAAAGTCTACTTTTATGTGAATAATTAGCTGTTTAGTGTTTTTTGATCACTTTACACGGCAGCAGCTTCCTTTGATCGCAGGTTCAGTGTTACTCGGATGTGCTGCCCACGGGATTTGATTCTTTTTGCCCTTTTTATTTGTGCCACCAGCCTCCCCCCGCCTCGTGCCGAATATTTATTTCCTCACTCCTGTCTCCTTTTCCAGGCATTTGAAGAAAGCCACTTGGTTTCCCTGGACCCAATCATTCAGTTCAGTGCTTGGTTCCAGGAGGTCACTCAATGTCCAGGCATCGCAGAGCCAAATGCCATGTGTCTGGCTACAGCTACTAGGTGCTAACCGCTTTCCGTCTTATTTTGTTTCTCATTCACACTTCTCACTGTTTTTCTTCCCTTTCTTTTCTATCTCCTCTAAGTTCCGGATCTCCGCTTATCCGTGTCCCATCCTTCTCCATGTTTAGCCAACTTTCCCTATTACTACCTTCATTGTGTTGCTCTTATTGTCCTGCAGGGATGGGAAACCCTCCGCTCGCATGGTTCTTCTGAAAGGTTTCGGTCCAGAAGGCTTCCGATTCTACACCAACTGTGGGAGTAGGAAAGGAGTAGAGCTGGTGAGAATGCCACCTTCTGCCACACATGCTGGTATATCGCACGTCGGCACTGCTCATTACATCAGGTCTTCTACAGCAGTAAATCTATGCTTTCTCTCTAGGAAGAAAACCCTTTTGCCTCTCTTTTATTCTTCTGGGAACCCCTAAATCGCCAGGTAAGAGCCGTAGTAACTAATTGGCATTCCCAGATGACATCACAGAGGTGTTTTAATAACTATCAGATGGGTCGGGGGGAATAGTTCTAATCTGCTGTCAAATTCTATGTTTACAAATATTTTCAATCATTTCCTACAATCACCATCCTTTATCTCTTTGTGTTTTCCCCTCTCCCAATCCCTTGGTCATTTTGTGTACTATCCTTTAATTACTATAATCTACCTTTTATTGATCAAGGGGGTTATTTATGAAGAACAGTTTGAATGTCCTTTTAGTAGGGTGCTAGCTTGGTGATAATGCTGGATACAGTACCGGCCAGATAATACAGCTTTATGTCCTACAATTACTATGAATTATATTTTGGGGAAATACCTAATATCTCTAAGAAGAAATAGTAAAGTCACTTAAAAAGAAAACAATCAAACAAACAAGCATTTGAATGTCCTCTGATTTGAATTTAACGGGATTGATATTCACAGTGTATGTAGTTTATGTGACTGCCACAAACTTTGCATTAACTAGTACAGCTTTAATTCTTTTATTTATAAGACTTGCAGGAAATATATTCAATGTGTTCATTATTAAACTATTGTAATGCGCCCTGCACATTTTTACAGTGATCTGTCAGTGTTGTTTTTAGGTAACATCCATTTAGTGAATTTCATTTTGGATGGAACACATGGTTTAAATTACCAGGAACCTCTGTTTGCACTTAGGTTCGGATTGAGGGATCTGTGGAACGTCTTTCAGATGAAGAGGCAGACAAATATTTTCACTCGCGCCCCAAAAGCAGCCAGATCGGAGCAGTCGTCAGCAAACAGAGCCAAGTTATCCCGAACAGAGAGGTGTGATGGGTGCAAGCAGACGGTCTGCTCTCTAACATCAAACATTCACACAGCAGTCCTTCACTGATATTGTTCTTCTTGTCACATTGAATCCTCTCCCTGCCCAATAGAAATACGCCCTCTCTCTCCATTATCTCTTGTTTTCTCTCCCATCGGACTGGTGTGCATTATATATGCATTATATTGACATTGTCCATTTTTTAACTTCTAATGACATCCCCCTTAGAAACTCTCCACCTCATATATTGTGTATTTTATCCCCTCTCCTGATCTCCTCCTTTATATTGATAACATGGCTGCCTTCTGTCTTTCCTGCCACAATACCTTTTCACCCATTGCTTTTTACTGTGAAGTTCTTCACTTTGCTCTCGTCCTGCTTGTTTGCCACAGTATCTGCGTAAGAAGAACGCCGAGCTGGAAGAAGAGTACAAAGATAAGGTCGTTCCCAGACCTCCTGAGTGGTGAGTTTCAATGGTATCTTGTTGACTTGAATTCCTCTAGTGGCGATACCATCTTACGTTGTGTCTCTCTCTCTCTCTCTCTCTCTCTCTCTCTCATTTTCCAGGGGAGGATACATCATCCGTCCGTCTGTCATAGAGTTCTGGCAGGGACAGACCAATCGATTGCATGATCGCATTGTGTTCCACCGACCTAAAGAAGGAGAAGCTGAGCCGGGCCCCTGGACGCACACAGGGGAAGGCGGCTGGCTGTATGAGCGGCTGGCTCCGTAACACTAGGGAAGAGTAACACGGCCTCTGCCCTTCTGATCTTTGTAGCAGGGAGCCAGAAACGGGTCTCATATATTCCATTTCAAGCATGACTACCTCTACGTATTTGTGTGCGTGCTGTACTAAGACCAGCAGCCGGTTTATACCTGTGTGAGTGGAGGCTTGGCTAGGACTAAAGTGGTTTAAGCCTTTGCGCCATAAAACCCGACCTAAGCGACACCGGTCTAGTTCCTCCACCCACACAGTGTACTTTGCACCGGGTTAGTGCAATTAAATGTTTTTCAATGTGAATGAAAATGCGTTGCAGGTGTATATGGGAAGGACACCACGAAAAGATAAACACTTGTTGCCGGATACATATCAACCATGAAATGTATTTCTAACTCTTAACGAGACGTTGTCATAATAAATGGCAAACAAACCCGTTCTGTCGTTTCTTTGAAGCTTAGCGGCCACACATGCAGACTTTCACACGCATGCGTGTATACCGAGGGTCTTCATGTTATGGGAAACTACATGGAACTGAAGGTAGACATTTTGAAGGTGGCGAAACCTTTGATCTCCGAGCGACTGTGACTTTGATAACCCAACAAGTGGATAGAGTAGTTGAATATGTCGCTCACGTGTCTGGGGCTGAGTCACAGGGAACACCTTGTGTAAACACGGAGGTGGGAGAATGTGACATTAATAAAATCCTGAGAGGGAGCGGTCGTTCTACCGGCC
This sequence comes from Spea bombifrons, assembly GCF_027358695.1. Lineage (NCBI taxonomy): Eukaryota > Metazoa > Chordata > Amphibia > Anura > Pelobatidae > Spea > Spea bombifrons. The sequence continues at coordinate 18,978,781 of NC_071099.1, forward strand.
CGCAGGCTGATGTGACAGACCTGGTTACAAAAGAATTTGGTGGACAAGGTTCACAAAGCATTCCGATACAGGAAGACATCTCAGAAAAACAAATCACCAGCCAGCGTTCTGATCCCAACCACCAGATTTATGCGTTAGACAAACGCGAGCTCTTAGTACTGTATTTTGGCAAAACCTTTTTTTTGTTATATATAAAACTATTTGTGAGCATTAAAGAAGTTGAAGGCTTCTAGGCAAATAGCCCCTCAAAGTTTAAAGCAGGTACATGCTCCATTTTTTTTAATTCATACTTGGGTCCCGTACAGTATTAAAGGCGAGCTTTATATTTATTTAGCGGATATATTCCCAAGGTTTGAATTTGAATGCTGGGAATTTGCTCTTCTTTGTTTATTGGATATGGCTACAGTTCATGTCATTGCTGGGGATTTACTATAGACATAATGTCTATTAAAAACATAATAGAACCACACAAGATAAAGGTTCAGTTTTAATAGCAAATGTTAATAAAAGAAGATATTTAGAGTAACAAAGGAGGGTGGAACGTGAGTTAGGATGAGCTGAAGTGGTTAAGTTAAGCAGCATTCATAAATGACACAGAAAGCTGGCAGGTGATCGCAGCCCGTGTAGTTAATGCCAGTGGCCGGTGCTCCGTCACCCACATGCTCAGTAGCGTCTTATGACCTTATAATAATGCCTAAGAATAGCAGAAAGTAAACATGGTTATCTCTTTCCCATGGCAGAGTTCCAGCCGTTGGAAATCGAGTTTCAGTTAATGTGAGATTCTGCGTAATTATCATTATATATGCCTTATATTTAGGTCTAACCTCTAAAAATCCCACTTAGGAAACCTTCATAAAGGAGACGGCTGGTTACATTCAGCTGGGGGGTGTGAGTTAAGGCACGGGGGCCAATCATACAGCATTCCAAAATACATATTTGCAATTATCATGTTCAATGTGCTTTTTCGCAGACCTGCGCCACGGATGTGAAACCCCACCGCAGGAGCACAGAAAGCAAAAGTTATGGTGATGAAAGTTTTTGTTACATTAGATACCTCTTATGCAAAAAAAATGAGTTCATATCATAGAAGCTTCGGGTGGAATTGTCCCTCTTTGGTGTGTTTGGTGTGAAGGATTGTGACACATCCATAAAGACACACATTAAGGCTGCAAGCGTTTAACAACCAAAACTCACAAACAAGTAATGATTGTGTATACGCATTAAGAGACTAGCGAGCCTTTCTTATGGCTTCCTTATAAAGCTACAATTCGCTGCACCATCTCCAAAAGATCATTGTCCCGCTTTGCCCGTTCTATGTGTTGCTATGTTGGGCACAAACATCTAATGGGGCCACGGGAATGTGACACACAACCGAGTCAAAGAGAGAGAACACGGGTGTGGGGCACTTATGCCAGACATAAAAACACATGTGGCACATGGAATAATAGCTCACGCGTGAGTCACGCAGGAAGGCGGAATCCAAACAGATTGCGTTCACCTGTATGACATGCAGGCAGTCGGCTTACGGGCCGGACAGGAATGCGGGGAAACAAGGAATTGTGTCATTAGTGGAATATGGAAAACTCGCAACCCAACAGATACCTACGAAAAGCTGCACTAGGTTGTCAGACATTGTGCATCACATCGTGTTTTATGACATCATGATGTCAGGCTTCACCTAGGCTATCCTTGTAGCCTAAGTGGAAAAGACAAGAACAGCTCAATGTTTATACCATCTGTATACTGTGTGTACAGGACATATACATTTACAGATACACTATATCGACAAAAGTATTCGGACACGCCTCGTGATTATTGAATTCAGGTGTTTCAATCAGACCCATTGCCACAGGTGTATAAAGTCAAGCACCTGGTCACGCAGTCTGCATTTATAATCATTTGTGAGTCCATGCGTGGTACTGGGATAGGATCCACCTGCGCAATAAGTCAGTTAGTGAAATGTCATCCCGCCAGATATTCCATGTAACTGTAAGAGGTGTTATTGGAAGAGTTTAGGAAGAGCAGCAACTCAGCGATGAAGTTCAAGACCACATAACGTCACAGAGCAAGGTCACAGAGCAAGGTCACCGACGCTCTGCTGATTCCATAGCTGAAGCGATCCGAGCTTCCACCGGAGTTAAAATGCTCTACTGGATGAATGGGCAACAACTCCCACATATAGTGTGTGAGTGCGAGTGTGTGTGAGTGTGTGTAAAAGATGAACTCAACTCTGCAGTCCAACAAATCTGAAATCATAATAATGATACCAAAAAAGTAATTCACTTATAAAAAAAATGTAGTTTATTTTTTGTGTATGCAGTGCTTGTCTTGTATGATAATTAACGTTCCAAAAATATTTCTGTAAGTGTTTTCTACCCTGAATGCACCAAACATTGCATTGTGTGTGTGTGTATGTGGGGGGGAGGGGCTGTTTGGGGGGGTTGTAAGATGTACAACATTATTTTAACTGCATTAACTACACATTATTTGAGGAAAATACCTCTCTTCTTACAGGAGAAACTTACTGAGATTCCTTCTTCATTGCAAATATGAAGTGTCATGAAATGTATCGACTCACTGTTTAGTGAATCAAACCCAGTATCAAGCAGGTGATATATATACATACATATATATACATATATATATATGTTTTGGTAATATAAAGTAACGTTAAAGCTGCATGTATACAACTTACAACAAAATCTATCAAAAACAATGAATTAATAATTTACTACCAATCGTAGTAAAAATGTATGATCCCCTCGTAGGTCACAAACTGTTGTAAAATAACAAAGACATCAACAACCCTTCCATCTATCTAACTATCTAACCAACTATCTAACTAACCCTTCTGTTACCGTGTTTAGAAACTGCATATTGAGAGGTACCTTCAGCCTCTCATTTTAACCAAAAGGTGCATTTCCAACTTCATGTTGTATATAATTAACACAAAAAGAGGCCGGTGCACTAAATTCCAGCAGCCGAAGGACTAGAAACACCCCGAGCGAGCGAGCGCATTCCATACGCTGGGTACTTAACGCTAGCAATACATTGTTGATGGAAACAACAGATACTAAGATACACTCGAATACACAAGTATGAGTGTGCTGTCCTGAGCAGTTGCCTTTTGTTGGTGTTAGTGACGGGTTGGCCACCTTTGGAATGGTTGGGAGGGCCGGTCTATGCACACAAAGAGGTATAGTGTGGGACAATGGGGAGTTCTGTGAATAGATGTGCCCGGTGCGCTCTATTAACGATCGGTAGGGGTTATCGCACACTTGTCACATATATGCCGATACGAGGAAGTTTTCAGATCTCTGAGTGCAAAGTGCGTGTATCATCAGAACACGGTCATAAATCCATGAACACAACAAATGACTGCGCTGCATGCAGTCCTGCGGGGTGAAGTGTCTGTAAACACTCGAGTGCTTTTTGCTCACCAGAGTTGTGTATCGAGTTCAAGGATATTTTTTTCTCTCCTGGTCTGTTATGGCCTTGCTTTGGTTTACATGTAGAACATTCGCCGCAGAGGACAGAGGCACCAGTTGCCATGTTATCACACAACATGGTTCAAGGCATTTACTGCCATATTCCCCTCTTCTTTATTGCCCGGTGGGGGGCTCTGGGCACAGTCCAGGAGCATCGTTTAGAGAGGGTCGAACTTTCTTTCTCTCCTTAAATCGTCCTGAGTTTGACACCTTCACGTGTTTGCCCTTTGTGGTTTTGTCCACGATTTTCTCCAGCCGTGCCGTGTAATTGCTCTCTGCCGCGTTGCCCTCTGCTCCTTTGTCATTCCCTGCATGCTCTGCCACGGATTCGTACACCACGCTCGGCGTGGATTTCTTCTTGCGCAGAAAGGTGAGTTTCCACCAACTGTGAGATGTCTCCGCCATTTAATTATTGAGTGTCTGGAGAGAAATAAGACGTAGAGACATCAAGAGTCACAAATTGGGGAGGATTTTTGGGGAGAAAGCAGAATGATATGTGAGAGAAGCAAACAACGAGTAGTGAAGGTTTACCCCGTTTGGTGGCAGAGGGGCTGCCCCTCTCCCTCCCTCCGAGGACCTGCTGGTCTGACGCCTATTCTGCGTACGCCAGCAAACTATGGATTTTTCAAACAGACTGGAGGGGAGATCCCTGTGGGCCAGATCCCAGATCCCAGATCCCTTTCCAGTTGTACAAAAATGATCCAAGGGATACAACTTGTAACAGTAACAGTCGGTACAAATGCCTTATTTTATACTAGAAAACAGATTCTCTAACACGCAGTGCACGGCCACGTCCCCTCACCCTGCCAAATACATAACACTTCAATAAAGAACGCCGAAAAGTCAAACACAGTATCGTTAATCACAACTAAAGGAGACATAAAATGTTATTATGTTATTTACAACCTAAAGTGCGTTTAAATAAACATTACACGGGGCAGTAAACGAAACACTTTACATGCTGAAGGAAAAAGAACGTGAGTAGGTTCGATATTCAGTATTTCTTATTTTATACAATTGCTTATTTACTTTATTTTTATATTATTTCTTGTGAATTGTTATGCTGTATATATATATATATATATGATACTTTGTTATGTCCTGTTTCCTCATTGTACAGCGCTGTGAAATAGGATGGCGCCATATAAAATAAATAAATAAATAATGATAATTATAATAAAGCCTCATTAGGTTTCTTGGATATATCCCTGCAGTAATGACCTCATCTACTCCATGGAATCTAAAGGCGCGCTATCCAAGAAGTGGGCCAGGTTACAAACGCGGGCATTCTATCAAACCATAACGCTCCCTACATATATAAAAAAAATATATAAAAAATATATATATGATAATATATTATATAAAAAATATATATAATAATATATTATATAAAAAAATAAAAGCCACAAAATGTTGGTATCTGGGCTCGGTCATTCAGCCTCTTTAATGATAATTAAGAGACATATTGGGGCCATAAACACGAGATAGACGAGAATGAGGATGAGATAAAAGGTTAATGTCAGCCTTACCTGTTTTTTTTTTTACCTTATCACAGACTACCGGTCTCTGCCTCGATGACAGGGGGTGTCACGCAGCCACCCAACGATATCAGAATGACTCCCCAACTTACGGAGATGGATCTATCCCAGTCGCAGAGGGTATCTTTGTATCAGTCGTCCTGGGCCATTTTCTGTTCCTCGTGTACAAAACTACCTGAGCCTGGTACAGGTGTCTCTCGCTCGCTCTCTGAAGGTTAAACCTGACCCTCCCAGCACAACAAACAAGAGAGAGCAGGAACTGGGACATGAATATTTATACGAAGGACACACCTGTCTCATTGTAACAGAATTCAGCGGCAAGTGAGTGTAACAGAAATATTCTACGCTACAAAGCAAGACCTCACTCACCCTCGAGATCCGATACATATATATATATATAAAGATATGAAGATATAGATATAGAGAGAGAGATATTATAGATAGATTATATATATAAAAAGCAGAGAACCAGAAACCTTTGCGATGATCCGACGTGAGGAGGAGCCGGTTAGTAGGAAGTAGGGCTATAAAATGTCAGTTCTCCAGTCCCGTGTAACAGCTCCGTACACATATATGTACATGTTATGTGCGTACACATACATGTAACACTGTTTTGTGTGTATATTTTTATTTATTTTATTTGGTAATAACAGGTGTATTCAGTGCTTCACAATGTACAGTATCATTAAATCTGTTGTAGATTCCAGAACCAGGGTAAAGTAAGAATACATTAGAAAAGAAGGTCTCTGACCCACAGAGCTTACAGTCTAAAGTCTCTGACCCACAAAACAAAGCGATAATTCAGCGCATGCCTATTGAAAACAAATGAGGCATAAATATTGGGAATTCCGTCAAACTATACGGCCATATATTTCCATACCTGGAAACTTCTGGGTTTCGGCTACCCGGAGCCTACCCTTGTGGGACGTGGCCAGGACCGGCCACTCACATAAGTGACCCCACTCCCGCGACCCGGAGGATTCGGGTGTTGACCCGGAGAAGAAATGCTTCTCCCAGAGAGTTCCCAGGTCTGTATATTGCTTAACACCACTAGGTCAAAGTAACCCAAGTTTGCCGAATCCTAGGAGATGAATCAGTGGGACTGCAACGCATTTTAACCCAAATCATTTTAACCACAAATCTTACAGACTACGTAGCAGTCGGGGGAGGAAGTAATGCTTCCTAAAAAGTCCTCCGATTGTTGGAATGGGGGAGAGGCTGTCCCTGTGGGGTGCGCCATGGCTCCGCTCTTTTGAGGAACTACTCCAAAAGTATTCAAGGAGAAAGAGAAGCATTCCCGCACCGCTCTCCACTAATCTATCTGCATTATCTCTCCTCTCCGAGTACTTTCGCAAAAGGGTGGAGCCACAGCTTGCCCCATGGGGGCAGCCTCGGAACTTTCCTCCAATCAGGGGAGAGGGTGCCCGTGGAGGCATCGCCCTTTGGAGCAAGCGCTCCGGGAGGCCTGGTTACCACAGCTGATACAGGGGAGAAGCTGACAAAAAGGAAGAAAAAGGAGCCAGGGACACGGCAGCTGACGGCGGAGAGAGCAGGAAGACGTTGATGGAGTGTGAGTGCGTCTTTCAGGTTTCTGGCGCTCCCCCCCCCCTACAAACCTCACTGAAACCTATTTCCCAAACCTGGATTAAAGGTTATTATTATTATTATTATAATTTATTGTTTTATATAGCGCCATCAGATTCCGTAGCGCTGTACAATGGGTTCTCAGATCAGGTCTTACATTCTTCTTTTCAGGCTAAACATACATTTTGGAGAACATTTAAAGCACTAGGTGAGAATGCAGACAGCGCAGCCTGCAGGTACAGAGCAGGCCAAGGCCTACACGATATAAAAATATATCGCTTCTCCCGCTGGAAATGCTCGGTTCTGTGACCCACCTCTCGCTCGCTTTTTGGGGAAAATAATGGAAATAAAGCCGCTACTAAAAAGCATGAGCGGCTCCGATGAATGCTACAAGCGCCCACAGCGCCCTCTGCCGCCGCTTCCTAGTACTGAACGCAACGCACCAGACTGGCCGAACTGACACACGTCGTAAGCCACGCCTGCTTTCCTTTCAGTGGATACGTTCCTAAGTAGGTGGGACTTGGCTGTGACGTGCAAAAGCTGTGATTGGTCTGGTTCTGCGCGTCCGGTACACGTGTGCTAAACAGTCACCGGAGCCGTGATGCAGGTGGGTCCGGTAGCGGTGTGACGTCATTATTAAACGATGTTGTTAACGAGGGGTCTGTATGACGCTGTTTACCATACCTTGCCCTGCCGTGCTGCTTTGGCATTTGTAATAGTTATAATTATAGTATCCCGGGGCAATGCAGCGGCCATAGGGTCAATAACTAGTACTGCAGGATTTACCCGCCGTCGCAGACTGACCCCAGCAGAACCCCTCATGGAAGGGTGAGGAGAAATGTTTGGCCTCCGGGGCTCTAAAACCCCCACAGAGACAGAGCAGGGACCACTAAAGAGCAATAATAACAACAGCACAATAATACCCGGGTAACGGAGAGCGGGTGACGTGCTGCGGTGTGCAGAGTGACAGCTGGCTCGGTATTATTGTGCAGAGTATCGCAGATCAGCTGTAATTATTACTTTGTATACTCGGGTCACTAACTTGCCATTTGAGAAAAGCGGTCACTGTTACCCTGTATCATTGTTACTAATCCACCGCGTTACTTTGTACACTCGGACGTTGTGGTGATTACGGTTTATCTGATGGAGAGTGTGAGTGAGAGTGTATGCGGGTGTAACGCGATCTGATGGGTGATAGCGATGGTGTCGATAGTGACAGGCGGCGTGACGGAGAGCGGGGCGTCTGTGCGTGAAAGAGCGATGACAGCTGATCTGATACTAGTGACAACAAAGAACTCATCCGGAGGAGAGAGAACATCTCCAGCTGATCTTAACTCCCATTATTCCGAGCCTTCCCAGTTCCTACATAAATCTGGTGGGTGTTTATTTAGACAGAACATACGTATCGCATACACGGCACAAACATCAGTATGCAGGCGTGATATGTGTGCACAGGCAGTAATAATAAAGATAGACACCTAAACACCCGGGCATTCGTACTGCACATGGCGGCGTGGACACGTTTATCTCCAGCTGCTTCCTACACGCTGCGGCACCCGGTGCTGTACTATGTCGCAGCGCCACACCAACAACGAGATCATATAAGAACATCAGTGACAGTCTAGTATACAGGTACTGACGGGAAGGTTGGTTCCATTCATGGTGTCATCAGGAGTAGAGGAGCAGTGATAATGATTGTGTCGCCAAGTGCGAGTGGTTCTTAGAAGCTGTATGGTCACGTCAGTGTTTTTGTTACAGTGTCTAATTTTGTTTTCGCAGGACATTCAAAATGTGCCCATTGATATCCAGACCAGCCGGCTGTTGGGTGAGTGCATGTGTGTTTGTGAATGACGTTGTTCATGCGCTGTTGTAGAATTAACACTCTTCTTGTGCGGTTTCTTCACCGGGTGGTGGATTCCAATCGCAGACTGGCTGGTGGACAGGAGGCACTGTGCGCTCAAATGGCAAAGCAAAGTACAGCAGATCCGAGAGAAGATAAACCAAGCCTTGCAGGACATGCCGGAGCACGAGGAGATCAAGAGCCTGCTGTCCGGCACATGTGAGAATCCAGTAAATTAAAGGCTAGTCTGCGCTGATGTGAGAAGAAGTGCAGGGGTTCAGACTTTAGAGGAAAGACGGACAGGGAAAGTTCAGCTTCCAGTTACCGTGGATACAGGTTTAACGATAATCGCGGTTTCTAGGAATAAGCTGAGTCTGGCGGTAGAGAAGATACGCAAGCGAAAGCTCTTGTTTGATGCCTTAGGGACGTTCAGGACTCATGTAAGGTGGACACGACTTGGTTTATGGCATTAGGAGTGTGTTATAATATTACAAAGGTAGGGTTCCATAGTAGATCTGGTATGATAATACACTCAAAAATATAATTAAAAAACAATACAAGGTTCCCTTAGTACCGATTACAAATTACACAATTTGTGATTCTCAACACAACAAGAAGAACCAAAGATAATTAATGCTGGGAGTGCTTATAACGTCCTTAAAACAAGATACTTGGAACAGCTGAACCATTTATGCGCCTGTTGGTTGAAAATGCGTTTCGCCTGTTAAAGTCTTCCTCAGAGGACCTGCAGAAGGAATATAAAGAAGTCATATATATATATATATACCAGATTTAAAAAACAAACAAACATTGAAATAACTATTTTAAATATAACACTTTTTTAAGGAAATGGCTGTACTGTTTTTAATGAAGCAAAGATATCTGTCTGCCTTACAGACACAATTATCAGACTTCCAGCTAATCTCTGACATAGGATGCGTTATACGAGTACCAACAGAGAACATACAATATGATCTCATACAATATGTTCTCTATCGATGTATGTGACATGTTCTCGACCGTAAGCAAAAAGCAGAGTTGAACACGGTGTGTATTAAATTAACTCCTTTTATACCATTTCATTGGTTCTGTATTCTTTCTAGATATTAATTACTTCCACTGCCTGAAGATTGTGGAAATCCTTAAGGGAACAGAAGCGGCCACCAAGAACCTGTTTGGAAGATACTCGTCTCAGAGGATGAAGGTAACCGGCTCATGAGAAATGCTAAGTCTGCCATGTAGATCCCAAACGTTACCGGTGTTACAGCTCATCCGCGATTTCCTAAACGCCCTGTAATACTGCCGGCCCTAAGAGCCCTTCGTTCCATCCTTTAAGAATTAAAAGAAATTGCATTATTCTGGTGAATTCCATGAAGATATGAGAGGCCGGTTACAGGGTCGTTAAAGTCTGTAGCTGGACTTCCATATCTATCGCTGATTGCAGTCAATTTAAATTGCGTTAGTTGAAGCCCATCTTTTATTATAAGATGGGGTCAGGTCAGCTGTGGCTCCAGTTGATTGATTGTTGATAACCGTAGGTTTCTTTTTGGGTTATTTTTTGTTGATTTCACTGATCTCTGTTTTTACAGGACTGGCAGGAGGTGCTGTCTCTGTATCAAGCTGAGAATACGTATTTAGGTGAATTGGTTTGCAAATTTAATATTCATTACAGCGTTGGCTTCATTTTCTCTTCTTGTCTTCATCGACATCGTGTGTCCGTCTTCCCTAGGGGAGTGCGGCAGCCTTTTAGTGCGAAGTGTGAGTTATGAGATCCCAGCTCTAAGAAAGCAAATGTCACGGTGTCAGCAGCTGGTTGGGGAGAGTGAGCGCCGAGCGGAGGAGTGCATGCAGGGAGCAGCTGAACAACGGGAGCGGTATTACAGCAGCTGCAAGCAATACGGGATCAATGTGAGTGCCGTCAGCTACTCGGAGTGTACTCACTCAGAAGCCTCACAGTGGGATCCTTCACATCTTCCCCCTATTCCAGATGCGAATCCTTTATTACAAATCTTTCTGCTACCTTTGTACAATTAAAGGGCCACCTCGCATATATATATATAATGTATATAGCACCTTGATCTATTAATTAATGTACCCATATCCAGCGTGACACGTAACATTGTGGGGTATTACACTTGCTTGACGGTTGTCACCTTCTCTCTAAAGGGGGACAACATACGCAAAGAGCTTCAGGCTTTGGTCCGTGATATCCCGTCACTCCTGAGACAGGTTGGAGCAGACGCGGCAGCGCTGTCACCGGCCATCGAGCTGTACTTGGCTTGTGTGTCGTTTGTATGTGAAAGGTAGGTACAGTAGAGTAAAGAGAGTGTGGGGAACGAACTAAAAGCAACTTCTCTCTATAAACTTTATGGATAAGGAGATGTAGCAGAAGGTCATACAAGGTGGCGGCTATTAGTAAATGGCGCTTAGAACTATCTGTGGCCACGCAGCTAAAAAATGGAGGATTTACCTGCTGTATGTCTAAAACTCTTTGAGGCTGCTAGTGATGCAAACACATTCAATTTGCTTGTTTAGCATCATTCAAGATTAAGGCGGAATGGAATAGACCAGAATAGAAGAAATCACAAATGTCCTAAAAATCATTGACTAAGCGCAGCCTCGCTGAAGGTGAAACATACGTTTTTTTTTTTGTAATACTGTACTTCTATTTTTTATTTTTGCAGCTCCCCAGATCAGGCTCTCCCTCTCCTCCAGTTTGTACAAAAACATGGAGACAGCACTGTTTACGAATGGCGTGTTGGAGAAGCCCCAGAGAAAGTGGAGCGTCCAGAGATTGAAGAGGAAGAAATCTCTGAACCTGCAGCGGAAGGGGATGTAAGAACAACAGGCGACGGAACAGCCCAAGGAGTTTCAGTCCGACACACGTGCTACAGCCTTTTCTCTTTTGCAGATTGACTGGGGAGATTTAGGGGGAATAACCGCAACCCCAGGAGAGACAGGAGTGGTATTAGAAGACACAGCGGCGGGGGAGGTAGACTGGGGGGGTGTTCAGGATTCAGAGGTAAGACAGAAAGATGGAAATTGTGCAGTTTGCTTGAACTTTCATATAATGAGGGCGATGCATGCGTGATCTACAGTGAGTGCAGGATGGGTGATTTTGGTTCTTAAGTCGCTTTTCTGTTCTTGCAGATTGTTGGAGGCGATGGGATAGTCTGGGACATCGAGGAGGTGTCTGCTGCAGAAATAATTACAGTGGTGGAAGCAGGCAATGACGGTGAGGACTAAACGTAGAAGTCTGCTTAGAAGGCAGGAAAGGAACATTTATTACGATGAATTTCAAGTGACGTTTTATTCACGCTCCTGGTAATACGATGGCTTGTGTAGGATTGTAAAATCTCTGTTTTTTGGACCATACCATCAGCATTCAGCAGGAATCGGCATTCAGCTCTACTGTCCACTCCTGGCATTAGCTGATTTTTATAAACAATAAAAAAATAAATTGTCCGTTGTCTACAGTGATGGCGTCTGATACAGAGTAACATTCGTATTATAAAATATTCAGAGCATGTGGTGCGGTTGGGTTTTAGCACAAAGTCAGAAGGGATGATCCATTAAAGTTCTATGGTTATGAGAATTAAATGCAGTTATGTGCCCGGGAATGGCTCCAGATTTGATAGCCATGACCGAGTGACGCCGGCTGATACGTTGTTGGTTCTCCTGGGTGACTCCGGCTCATGGTTTCTCCGACATCTCAGTTGCTCTGTCTCTGGTGACACCGCTTGATTATCTGTTCTCTGTATGTCCGTTCTTTTTGGTTACACGAACTAACCCTTGGTTGTACCTCGGTGCCGTTTGGCTAACTCTGGCCGGAGCACCGTCGCTTTCTCCTGCTCACCGTGACTGTCTCTCCCTACCAGTCCCTGCAGGGGTGGCGCGTGGGTCAGACGCTCTCTCCATTCTGGAAAACACCGAGACCAGAAATCAGTTTGTGGATGAATTAATGGAGGTAATTATTTCTTGGCCGCGTTCTTTTGTTCCCTCGCTTTACCTGCTTACCTTTACCTCCCATCCTCTCATTCTTGTGTCCTGGCTCCTCCAATTTTTTCCTTGTCTATAATTTCTCCCTGCCAACTTCTTCTTGCCCTATCTGGCCATTTTTTTTATATTTTTTTATAATTTTTGGTAATTTCTGTCCTTTTTCTCTTGCCCGTTAGTTGGAAGTTTTCTTATCTCAGTGGCTTCAGGGTCTGGATGGTGAAACAGATATTGTCGCCGTCACGCAGTTCCAGACTGCTCCTCCGGTTCTGCACGGACAGACCAGGGAAAAAGTAGTCTCCATGTTGTCCGTTGTGCGAGATTTAATTGCCCGACTGACAGATGTACGAATGAGACATCTTTTCCTCATTCTTGCTTCTCCCCGGTAAGTTCTATCCCTTGTGTTACATCAGGTATATGAATTGTACATGCGTATATTTTCAAATAATGTTTTGTGGTTCTCTAGAATGTTATTACAACCAGCAAGGTTGGATATCGTGTTCTCCTGTCGCAGGTATGTGGACCGCGTGACGGATCTGTTGCGCCAGCGGTTGAGACAGGCAGAACTCCTCGAGAAGAAAAGCGAGGCATGGGTGGAGAGAGGCAAGGCGGCCGAGGAGGAGAGGCAGAGCGTGGAGCCAAAGCTGCTACTTATACAAGAACGCAGCAGAGAGCTACAGGCCCAGGTTAGAAAAAAATGGGAAAGTGATTCTTGAAACCCCATTCCTGTCAAAACAGTCCAGAGAGCGAGTTCGTCTTTTGGGGAGGACGGGGACTGGAAAGATATTGGTGGAATAGAACTACCGGCAGGCGCCTCTGAGCCTATATTCCAGTTTGATTTTGCAGAGGGAAAAAACAGGATTGGCTAGAAAAGCCAAAAACCCTTAAAATGTGGTTTTGTATTTTTTTTTCCATAAAATTTAGAGCCAGATTTATAAATTTAGGCAAATCTATTGAAAACTCTGTTCATTTCCTTGACGGCTGCTCCTCGTTTAACGCTTTGCACCGGTTTTGTTCCAGCGATACAGATAATTGTACGGTAAATTGCGTTCCGGGGAATGAACCTTTCTGCTTCCCGTGTCTTTATCTTGTTGCAGATTGAAGCCGATCTGTCTAGAAGATATAACAACCGCCCCGTGAAACTGATCGGTACTGGCCTCTGATCCCTGCCCTCTGCCCTCATACCGAGGTTTATTCAAACATTAAAACATTATTTTGATAACGTCTCCCGTAGTCTGTATGGAGCAAAGGCAGGCACACACCAGTCTCTCTCCTGTGCGTCTCTCGCCCGTCTCTCCACCCCACTTCCCATTTCGGTCACCCTGTGGGTGACACATGGCTTTTTTTTCCCTCTCTCCTCTATCGTATCATATCGCGCAGGGTGATGCACGCCTTTCCCCTCTTCTTGGCTCCCTAATTACATCCCATCAGAATGACGAGTGACCTGTCATTGCTCATTATTCTGGCTGCTCGTTATCTCTGCTCTTGGGGGGAGCTGCTACCTCCAGCCGGACACTGAGTGATGGCATCTATTAATCAGCTTCTCCGCAGAGCAGCGCGTGGGTTTGTGGAGCGTGCAGCATTGGAACCGGGGTGGGGCGATCCTATAAGGCTGCGGCTCGTAAAAGAGTAGAACAAGGTTAAAGACTACGGAAATAATGGGAAAAATGAAATGTGCTTTTATTAAAATGGCAGGGTAGTGGTTAATAAGAGTTCCACAATCCTAGATACAGGCAGGATAGGGTTCGGCGAGAACCATTACTGCCGGCTATTGGCAAAGGGATACCGCACTCCGGCCTTCCAGCAGAAATTGGGTTAATGGGGTGCCACGCTTCTGGCCTCTGAGTGTGCTGTATCTATGGATATTGGGACAAAAGGGGTTAAATGTGTGCCACTATGATGTACAGTTGGATTTTAGACATCCCAGACGTAATATCCCGTCTGCCACGTCAGACACCTGGCTGCTTCCCCGTCCTAATATTCTTCTGGATCAGGTTATTTTGTTTCACTATCGTTGTTCTGATCGTTGCTCCCCGTTTCTTGTCGTCGTGTCGCAGGACACTCCGGCAGGCTGAGTCTGATGGGAGTTGTAAAATAATGTTCAGGAGTTGGCCAGCTCCGACTCTAATCTCCATTCTGCTTTCGCTTCCCGTCTCGTGCGAGGACAGATGTACGCATCATTTGGTGATGTTGCATAAAATATTTAAGGAGGATTAATGAACGCAAGCGGCGTCCCTGTTGTCCTGCAGAACCCCCGTTTATCCGGCAGCGGCTAAAGTTCTGAATTGGCTGATGCTGTCTGACCCTCAACCTACAAACCTGAACGTTATTTCACCCCGTCCATGATTTATATTTTGGACATGTTTAATAATAACACCGCTGAGATGCTCTTCCAAAATATGCTACCTTTTCCCGACTTACTAATATCGTCACTTTTTATGTTGCTTTGTGTTGAGTTTTTTTATATATTTTTTGCTGCCCTGTGTCGTATTTCAGTTCGTCTTCTTATTACCCGGCATGCCTCTGCGTTCTGGTTCCTGGGGCTCGTCACTTTGACAGTCCTTGTGTCCCTTTACGCGGGATACAGTGCTTTCTCAGCTGGCATATGCAAGTTAATTACCAATTAGGACTCGGTCCATCTGCTTCTGTGTGACACGGGGTCTCCCTTCCCCTTAATTAAACGTCTGGTGAGTTCCTCACTCAATTAGCGGAACGGCAGAGACCCCGTAACTCTGTGTGTGCTGTGCGCGCCTTGTGTGCTTAGCTGTCGTTGTGTGCGTGTGTTGGGGTGTCGCTTGCACTCCTGATAGAGGCTAACGTTACAGCAGCAGCGTGGCACCCATTGCATGCGCCGGTGATGAACCGGCTGTGGACGTCAAACATGCAACATTTTTTCAGTTTTCCTCCCTTTTATGTGCAAATTATTTAGCGCTGCGGCATCCATTTATTTCTGCGGCTGGCCGGTCAGGGCGAGGAGGCTCACAGATTTATTTTATCGGCATCTACTCCAGTGTGAGTGTGAGTGACTTCCATTGGTACTCTCTCTACTGGCTCTTCTTTTAGGCTGCCTTGTGCACACCCCCCCCCCCCGCTCTTCACCATCTTTACCCATCAGCTACAACTGCGCTCTTCCCCTAACACCGCGCCCTGCGTTTAGGGGGCACAACTGATGAAAATTATACATAAAAGAAGAAACATAGTAACTATGATCATTAATGTGTTCAATAATAAGTGTATACGTTTAGGAGGAGCGTGTGCCTCACCCCCATATCATCTTAGAGGACCCCTTAGACTAATGGGGACCCTAAGCAGCTGCTTGATCTTCTTCTATGGCAGCGCCACCCCTGCGGATGTGCGTTTAGTTAATTGTTTAAGTGATTATCACATAGCGGAGGTATATAGAGACTATGGAGATGTTTGGAGTTATAAATATAGAATTATTGTGTGCAGTATTCTGTCTCTTTTTACTTCCGTTTGCTTTCTTGGGATCCCGGTGTTTTTCTCTTGTAATCAAGCACCCTATGGATTCTGGAACATCTTCTCCGAATGTTTTTTCTGCCCTCCGCACTTCACTGCTCACAGCGAGAAGACGAATGGCAGCGCTTATCAGAGAGAAGGATGCAGAAAGGGCAGGGAGAAAGCGGAGCGGCTTCTCCTATCTCTTCCCGTCTCCCTTCTCCATCCTTATCCCTGGCAACGTCTCGCGTGTTTGCGCTTCGTTTCCCTTCTGCTGGTTGCCGCCTTGGCTCGTGGTATTTTTTAGGGTTAATACCCCCTAACTGGCTGTCCTCGCATTGGTTATTTACGGTCTCTCTGGAATCTGAATGGGTAACGTCGCCGGCGTCTGCGGAGCCGGGCTGACAGCTGCCACTTCTCCTATTGGGGGGATTGTCAGAGTGTCGGCCCCTGTCAGTCACAGAGACACCGGGTGAACAATAAAAGTGTCAGAGAACAAAACAGAATCGTAGACTGACTGTGCTACCGCCGCCTGTCTCTCCTCCCGCTAGTGACGCGGTCTCCATGCCTCTGTACCGTCTCTTTAATTTTCCTCCATCATTTCCCAAAGCCGTGTGTCTGGAACGGGCTGTCTGTCTGTCCAAATCGCAGCTCCGGGGCGAGGTGGTTGGGTGTTCGTGTCTCATCTGCGATACTTTACGGGGGGTTTGCAGGAGAGACGCTCGTTTTATCTCCCCAAATCCACTTACGTTAACCATTTGAGTGCTGGGGCCTAGGCCAATATTCATAGTTTTGCTATAGATAGTATTAAGAAGTGGCGATCTTGTAAACAGCTCAGTTACCATGATAGTGTGGAATTGTGCGCATGAACAGTGGTGCGGCCAGTTTGAGGGACTCTTCCTCCCAGGCCGCACTCCCTGGCGTCCCGATTCACGGGGGTAGAAGGTTGGGAGGTATGAGGGTGCATAGTGCTCCATAGAAAGCCTCTCCTTTCTAACGCTCCATCACCCAAGGCTCGCTCTGCCCTTCTCGCAGGAGACTCTCGCTGGCTTGGCCTTTCCTAAAGCAAAATGTTTAACTCCTCTGCAAGCCCCCATATTTGTGGAAATACCAATCTCTTTATGTCTGTCTGTGTGAACATTGTCTGATCGGTCTCATGCGTTGCCTGGTTTCCAGAAATCACGGTCGCCATTCAGCGTGACGCTAAGCCTCGGCTGCAGGCTTTGTCTCTCTCTGCTGGCAGTCTTGGTGGCTGTCTCGCTGTAGACTGTCTACGCTAATAAAACCTCCCATGCCCTTTGCTTACTTTCTTTGACTTTAGTGATATTTCTCTAATAGATCCCGAGAGTTATTGCTGTAAGATTATATATATTATTGCATTAAATATGTATAAAGATAATATGAGAGCATTATATTAAAACGTATGTTTGAATCAATACTTGTGTGGATATCCTAAAGTCCCCAAAGAGTCCCAGACTTTCGTAAGAAAAAAAGAAACATGGGAAAGTTTTATATCTGGCCACAAATCTCAGCCATAAACCAGACTGGGAATATAAACCAGCCCTGCAAAAATAAAATGCCAGCCAATGCGAGCCTAGCCCAGTAGTCTCAATGAAATAAACAAGGAACAAAATATGAGTCAAAAACCCAAAAGTAGAGGAAGAACTTGGTTCAGCTGCAACAAACGCCTGCTCTGTATTCCTGTGTTTGGAAGTTTGGTGCCAATGATTGGCTGCTCAATAGGAGGGGGGGGTGGTTTGTGATGCCCCATTGGAACATTTGCCAAGCCAGTCCTGGCAGGGCCACCGTCAGAAATCTTGGGGCCCGGTACCAGCTTGATGCCAGGGTCCCCGTGCCTCTCCCATCATCCTGCCCTATGTCCATCCCATTGTGCCACAAAAATTGTGACGCAAAGGGGTTAATGTTAGTGTGATGAAGGCATGTTGGTGTAAGAGTTAATATGCTGTTTTTCCCCAGTTATTCTCTGAATAAAAGACTAACAGGAACTTTAAATCAAAGTTATGTCAAGTAGAATGTTCTAGTGGGGCAATGCTGGATAAGGAGTACGGCATGGAACTAACCACAAAACTGCTGAACAATGGTTAATGAGCGTGATCACGTAGACAGATAGGAACATAGGCTTTCATGTGTTAATAGAAGATAGAAAAGTGGGCCCCTCCGCCACGGATCAGGGTACGGTGTCTGGGGTTTAGCCCGGCAGCCCCTCTCCTACTGGGAAGCAACGTAGAGTTTTTCCCAGTCCAGGAAGAGATGGAAGCTTAATCTGTCACTTGGTTATTATGCATGTATTTGGTTAATAAATTAAATACATAATTTTATCCAATGAGTAAAGGGTCATCTCTGTATCCTTAAACCTGTTAACCCCTGCCTGTCCATGCAGGCATATGCAGTTCTGTATTAAAACACCATTGTTTCACCCATGATCTTGCCTTATATCCTCGCATAAGCACACACATGAGAACCTAGGGTTATCGGCACCTGGGTGATCTATTTCTTCAGGCCCCCCTATAACTAACACGCATACATACTAACATGCACTCGCTGTAGCACATTCTCTCACGCTAACACTGTACACTTTCACACACATTATTTCTCCTGCTCCTCCTCCTTCCATTCTCCCTCCATCTCCCGGGCAGCAAAGAAATCCCGGTTTACCCCTGACACTCCAATTTGCTGACAATATACGCAGACACTCCCACGCATGCTAACAACAAACACACACACTCATGCTAACACCATGCACTAATATACTCTAACACTATACAGTGTGGTACCGTCGGCCCTGAGTGCGGGAGCTGACTGGCGGTAAGTATATCGTGTGTCAGGAGTTGTGTCTTTAGCGCATGCTTGACAATATTGAACTAAAGTGTCCTCACTGCATGAAGAGGTCTGTATGTTTAAGCCGTGTAGAAATTACCTATCTGTACAGTGAAGCCCTAGAGAAGTTCTGAAAGGGGACAGCAGATGGCGCTGCAGGATTAGATTTGATTTTTTGGAAACATTGTATCCGGAGGAGGAGGGCTGAACTCCTCCAAGTACAGAAATACAAAGTGATCCCAGAGCAGAGCTCAATGAATGCTGGATCACAATGTGATCAGCCCACCCTCTCCGGGTACCAATCCTGTTATTAATCTACATGTCTTGTAAAAGCGTTTGTGAGACGGTGACTTATGTGAGGTTGTAGAGCAAATAACTGAAACCACCTTGTACTGGCTGGCAAGGCATGGACTGACCATCCGGCTCAATGGGCAAATGCCTGGTGGGCTGCTGGGCGACAGAGCCACGTACTCACCCACTCACCCACTCTGATTGTGTTGTTATGCGCAGCAGTCTGAAATTGTATATTTATATTTAAATATTCAGTTTCAAAGACTGCATTGAATTCAGTATGCTTTTCGGCATGTAGTGCACTCTTATATATATTAAGAGCTGATACCAACATAGAGTGGTTTAAGGTTATATAAAATAAAGTATGTTTCAAGTGCTTCATTTGTTTATCTTACGTTAAATAACATAAATGTATTATTTAAATTATGATAAAAATGTTATTATCTGTGTAAACTGTGGTCAGATGCACATGCCTTCTAAACATTAATATAACGTGTGTATGCATCGTTAATGATAAAACAAAACGACCTATTTAATTTAGCATTGGAGCTTCTGAGAGATGAGTCGTCCGGTCGTAACCCGTTTGTTTTTTATTCATTATTTGTTACAATGCAGTTAAATTTAATACATTAAGAAACCAGGAAACAAAATATTGATCTTGAAGAAGACACCATGTAAATATACTGGCCAGGGCTAGACTGATGATGACAAGCAAGCCCCGGCATTTTGGGACCAGAAGCTGTCTGATGACGTAAGTATTCGCATGGCCACACGCTACACGCCACCTATCGCATGGCCACGCATATCCAACCAGCGACTGCACACTCTGCACCCAGTTAGTGTGTGTGTGTGTGTGTCTGTGTCTGTGTGTGCGCATGAGGGCCAGTCCGGGCCTGATGATAATTTCATGACAGCGTCCCTTTAACCCTAAGCTCTTTTTAATATATATTGCTTTCTGTTTTAAGAAGTTAGTTTATCTGCACAGTTTACTCCAGTTTTTTTTAAGCAATGTTTTATTTCAAACTTCTTCTTCTTCCAAGGAAAAAACCACTGGCAATAATCTTAAACATAACAGTACATCGCAGAGAACATCCGCAGTTTGTGTGATTTAGTGTAGAGACCTTTGTTTCTTTGCCTTAGAATCATATAGGATTTACAGGAAAATGAAAACACGGTGTTTTATATATTTTATAGGTTACAGAGTTCTACTCATTGCTAATCTACGTCTGTTCTTTTTTTGGAGTCGCTCGATTCACCGTTGCCTGTGAGATAATCAAACAGCACAAAGCCAAACGCTGGCTCGGATATTGTCTGTAAAAAGAGAGCGTTAGTAGTGAGAAACAACCTATCGTTACTTCAAAAAAGGGGCAACACGAGCTAAAGGGGCAACATGCGCTAAAGGGGCTATACCACCCGAGCAACATATAAACCGACCTCACAGGGACATCGCATCGAAAAGAAAGTACAGCCTCTTTGAATTCTATGTTTTTACTTATCATAACCGCCATCTTAATCAAGTTTTACTCACCTTAAAGCTGAGTCTTTGAACAACTTTGTCAGATTCGCTCTCCAAAATGACTCTGTAACAGCAGAGATTACCAGTCAGGCAGCCCAAACCCACACATTACACATACATAGCTTAAATTCAGCGTGATAAACCGTTCTCCTCCCGGGAGACCATTGCAGTGATGTCCTAGGCGAGATCGAGGGCAGCATGACAGCTGCCCCCAAGTATTTACCCCCCGCAGCTGCCACTCTCTCTGCCCAGCGCTCTGCTTTATAAAGACACGGAAGTCACAAAGGTTGCTATGGGGGCTTTTCCGGTTAAGCACAGACCCCCATAGTGTTACTGGGCTTCAACCAGCCCATGGAGCAGCAGGCAGCCTATGGGGTGATCTGCCCCAGTTATAGGTCATTGCTGCCCCAGGCCTAGTCTGCCCGCCTAGGTACACATTGTAGCTACACCCCATTGTAGTAGAATACAAGCCCCTCGCATACTGTACACCGTCGTGCCCTCTAGATGCCTCACCCCTGATCTATTATCTCATCAAGGATCAAACAGGCTGTATCCATGTTTTCCAAAAGCAGTGTCCGATCCACGTTTGTGCTGAGGGCAGAAATAAAACGTTAGATGACAGAAAATACAAACAGAATGAAACAGTTCTCTTATATTTCTGATTAAGTAAAATTGGAGTAAAGAGTAACGGGCATTCGGGTGAACTGGGGCATCGTTATCGTCCTGAAACGTAAGCCTTAGGTGTCTTGAGTCGTTGACCACGTGAGGTCTTTGTGATCCCTGTTTGTTGAGGCTCACGAGGGGCTGAAGAGCAGCTCTTGTAGGACCTTAGAAGCAGGTGGAGGTGTAATACAGGGTACAATGCAAGCGGTGTACAGAGTGTTTGCTACATTTGCCACTCACCGAAGCATGCGACACAGGCTCTCGCTTAAACACGTCAGGGCTGAGAGAAGCAACAGCTGGAGAGAGAGACCGCGGTTAATCTGCTGGCAATGCCCCAAATCCTCCCAAGCACCCAATAACCACCCCTATGTATAAGCCTAGGGTTTAACCAAAGGTCAAAGGGGCAGACGCATGAATACACCAAGAGGTCTTGCGTTACACGCATTAACCAGGAGCCACCATGCACATCAGGCTGGTCTACAGCCCACGTTGATGTCAAATATTCACAAATAATGCGACGGGTCAGCCTATTTATATTGATTTAACGCTATAAGCACAAAATACCTCATTCTCCTGGGGGCCACCAACAATGTAACAGGTAATGTCACATAAACGTTGGCACAGAGCGGTCACACCATCTACAAGCACAACTTCACCTGGGAACACAATAACACACATGGCAGAATCAGTGTGTGTGAATATATATAATTATATACATATATCTAGAGACCAGACTGGGGTGTAAAATGGGCCCTGGTATTCTAAGGCGTGCAGCTCATAGATCACAGGGATGGAGATGCCTGCTGGAGACATTCATTCGTTCACTTATTGTAAATCAGCCTGGGTGTAAAAGGTTCGGCTGCACGCTACATTTTATACATTGGCCATGACGTGGGTGGTGTTAACGAGGCCACCGCATTTGCCTGATGGCAAACAGTGTTCCACAGCTTTATTTTTTTGGATAAATCTGTGTTGTGTTTGCAATTGGTTAATATATTTGGGGGGGGGAATCAAAGGGTTAAACAATACATTTTTCACAGCCTTCTTTCATACTGTTTACCAAGGGTGCCAATATTAGTGGAGGGCACAGGAGTTATCAGCACCCTGTGATAAGGAACATTTATAACGGGACTGAATATTCCATAAGACACAAATTGTGTACAGCGTTAGGAGTTGGCGTTGGGGGTAGGAGTTTGTCCATATGGTCTCCATGCAGCCGTACGGGGTGCAGTGTGTGGGGTACATAACTTTTTGTGAATGTGAGTAGCCTCTCATTCTGCTTCCTATAACTGAAGGAGTAACTAGACTTTTGTACTACTGGCTTATGGTGCTTGATTGTAAAGATGAGAGGTCGCGCATGTTAAGTATACACCTGGGATCCGGACGTAGGTTCTGCCCCATGTTAGCAAGCAGGTGCATGCAGTAGAGAGACGCCATTGACCTAGATCGCTCTAGGAACCCTGGAGGTGGCCCTGCTTGGGACGCGTGGATATTATTGGGGTACAGATCTCATTGTATATGGAAGATAAGGAGCGTGCATCGCACCGATTGTCTTACATTCAGATCTCTGACTCATGAGAAAAATCCGTCTCTCGAATTCCCGCTGCTCTGCCAAAGATGGAAACGTATCGTCGTAATACTGGGGGGCAGAATGGGGGGAAATCAGAAAAGGAGGTTATAATGAGATCTATAAAACGGGGGAGGGGAGACAGGGTCATTTTCTTAGAAACACAAAGAAATTGTAAATTAGTTACATATAGGACATTTTAATGCATTATTACAATAGTGTAAAAAATAACCTTAGTAGTTCCAGATGCATTTAAACTGACCGGTTGTGTTTAATTATTGATTTCAATTTATCTGGGTGGATTTTTCTGCATCTTATGATTTGTGCGATGGAAATAATGATTTTTTTTTATACACAACGACCAATACGATTTAAATAAGCGTAAACATCTTTTTTTAAAACTAGACGGCCCATTTTAGCACTTTCTCGTAAAAACAAACTTTTTTTTTTCTTCTACATTTTGTTGGAAGCGGATGGTGACATTATTTAACTACCGGTAATCACATTGTGATTAGAAAGCTGGGCTCCATTGACTTGCATGGCTGAATGCAGTATTTGTAATTAACCTGCAGGGGGAACTCAGAGTTCTCAGGAGGGTCTGGAGTGGCTGTGAATGCATGTATGTGTAATTGTATGTGTATGTTGTAAGAGTGCGTATATGCATGTATGTGTAATCGTATGTGTATGTTGCATGAGTGCGTATATGCATGTATGTGTAATCGTATGTGTATGTTGTAAGAGTGAGTATATGCATGTATGTGTAATCGCATGTGTATGTTGCATGAGTGCGTATATGCATGTATGTGTAATTGTATGTGTATGTTGCATGAGTGCGTATATGCATGTATGTGTCATCGTATGTTGTAAGAGTGAGTATATGCATGTATGTGTAATCGTATGTGTATGTTGTAAGAGTGCGTATATGCATGTATGGGTATATGTATGTATGTATGTATGTATGTTTCTGGGTGTATGTATGTACTCATGTGTTAGCGTAGAGCTGCCCCTGACCATCATCATACCCCCCAACATCCTAATTCATTTCAATGCCCAACCACAATCATTATCCCCCAAAAACCATATTCCTCCCCCCATCATCTCTATCCTCTACCGTTATCACCACCGTAGTGTGCGAGCAGCCTCGTGTTTACCGCAGTGTCGAGTCTGATTGCACATGCGCAGCGGGAGGAATCATACGTGCGACTGAGGCTCCCAATGCGGCTATGTTGCACTTGCAGCTCCATTGACGGCCCTGTCCACGGCCACACGTATGAGATAGTCTTGTAAATAGTAACATTATAATTTATTTCTAGGTTTCATGTGGCTACTCTACTACCCGTCATACACAGCACTGATCATGTGACACGTGACGCGGTGTAAAACTGTATGCATTTGTATGCTTCAAATTGTGTCAAACCTCCTTGCATGTCACTTATATCACAAAAACACAAAAAGCTTGTATATCCGTGACAATATTCCGGATTCATGTATGACGTGTCTGATGTATGGAAGTCTGGCAAGGAAAGGTAACATAATTGTAACGGATTTACCGCATGCAGATCATGCTGGGAGCGAAGACGCCGAGGCAAACTTTTATGTCCTTTTTCCTGCTCTTCTGCTTCAATTAACAAAAAACATGACTGCGTGTTTTAACATGTGACTTGTATGAAGATCAATTATTTCTTCCCGTCACACGGGTGTAAAATGGAACAACGGAGGAGTTGAAAGGTTTTCTTATGTAAATATTTTCACTTATCGCGCATGGGAAATCGCCAAGAAATACTTTGTGTAATAGGAACGAGCCATTTAGTGCATCAGGCGCACACAAAAAGGTGAGTCAGTTATGTAGAGCAACAAGTTATCAAGAAATCAACATCGTCACACAACACGGGTAAATGAAGCATTTGAATGCAGTGCATGTAAGCGTCATGCATGTGCAGTAAGAAGCAACATGAGAATAATTCCACACAATCAGAGGGTAGCGGGTTATATACACGCCAGTGCTTTATTCATACACACTCCATGGCACCAGCCCTACTTGAATGCCAGTTTACACGCCGTCCTTGTTATTACTTTTGCCAAGAGTCGTCGTCCATCTTGGTCCAGAATAATGGCCGCTCTCACGGTGTACATGGACGGGACCTGCAGAAAACCGCCGAAGGGACGGCGGCAGAACCATACATCATTCCGCGGCATGTCGTGGCTGTCAGCAAATTCATCGCGGCGAGGACTGTTTGTTCAGAGTTATATTTGAAGCACAAAGCGCAACAGAAAACACCGGCATTCTCTTCAATGTTTTTACATCCCAGCTACCAGGGTGTCCCACAGGGCCGCCCAGGGCCGCTAAACGGAAAAACCTGTTTTTCTTTGTTCTTTATTCTTGGATTGAATAACAGCCCAGGGCTGTAATACGGAGGCAACTTATATCACTCTGGTGCTGGTTATAACGCGCCACGGAGAGGGGTTCAGATTCCGGCACCACCGGACTCTAGCAGCCTGTATACTGGCGGCGCGCTATCTGAACCCTCTTGAAGTTATTATCAGTAAGTTGGGCTCAGATAATGTTTAACCCCATACTGCCGCCCACCTCAAATAAGTGCCCATTGGCAGCTTATCTGGTTGCCGGCTTCACGGAAAAAGATATGCGCGACATACTGTAATGGGGAGGAAAATCATGCATTTGTTGGGAAAGAAAGTTAAGATATCTCAGTTGTGGTAGGCACATATATTCCAATATATTACTTTAATTTGTAAACATAGTGTAAAGGAATGTAAAAACAGGATTGGGGGGGTACGGAGAGGTAGGTGTGTGTGTGGCAGGGGTCACGGAGAGGTAGGTGTGTGTGTGGCGGGGGTCACGGATAGGTAGGTGTGTGTGTGGCGGGGGTCACGCAGAGGTAGGTAGGTGTGTGGCGGGGGTCACTGAGCGGTAGGTGTGTGTGTGTGGCAGGGGTCATGGAGAGGTAGGTGTGTGTGTAGGGGGGGTCACGGAGAGGTAGGTGTGTGTGTGGCGGGGGTCACGCAGAGGTAGGTAGGTGTGTGGCGGGGGTCACTGAGCGGTAGGTGTGTGTGTGTGGCGGGGGTCACACAGAGGTAGGTGTGTGTGTAGGGGGGGTCACGGAGAGGTAGGTGTGTGTGTGGCGGGGGTCACTGAGAGGTAGGTGTGTGTGTGGCGGGGGTCACGCAGAGGTAGGTGTGTGTGTGTGTGTGGGGGTCACAGAGAGGTAGGTAGGTGTGTTGCAGGGGGTGTGTGTGTGTATATATATATATATATATATATATATATATATTTATACATACAGTAAAACTGTGCCACCCATAACAGCCTGCGCTATAATCTATGACCTCCATAAACAGAAGACCTTGACAGGGCAGTTACCCCACCGGGGGGGAAATCACACCTTATTACTCCCCTTTCTATATAGCAGGAGTTCTGTAACCGAGTTATGGTGCGCAGCAGGGCAGGGTGAGCGAGCGTATAGATACCGGTAACGTCTCCGGGGAATTCATATCGGGATTCGAAAAGCCAGCCGCCTAGATGTGGATAAACAACCAGAAGATAGCCACGCCCGCCCCGTAAACCATAACTCGGGGGGGGGCATGCAATTTTACCGGCCCGTAAACGGTATTTACGCGCATTACAGATTTGCTATTTATGATTACTTTGCCGACAACGCAACAGCGCATTCGAGAAATTCGCATTTTATCAGTTCAGAATACAACTCCCAATATCCTCACAGACAACAGCTGTCAGAGCATTATGGGAGATGTAGTTCGGATTCTTCTGCGCCCAAACCCTAAACGTAACCCGACCACGTGATCATATGCAAAAGAAGATATACAGGAAAATAAACTGTGTTCAAAATAACCGCCTGTCTCAACAAAGAAAACGTCACCAATATCATAAACAAGGGATTACAAGGGGTTGCGTCATGCACTTCGTATTCGCTGTTACGTAAGACGCAAAGAAACTTCCAGAACGCGTGACGTGAGGACGCTGTATTTTTGCAAGTCACGGTAGAGGCCTTTAGCTGGTGTTCCTTTTTCCTACAATTGGATAATTTTATTACTTTCAATGTATTCTTTAACGGTAACGGCGCACCGGTGAAAGGTAATCTATAGCTAACGAAACGTTCTTCTGCTTCAAATATAATAATTTGCTGTCAATAGGTTCACGTCGGTGTCACTCCGTGACGTGTTTACTGGCCTGTTGGTATTCGCCTTTCTGATTGGTTACTGAGATTTCACTGACAGCTCAATGGCGTATCTGCTTATGTTGTTATGATTGGCCTGAGACGAGTTGTTCTGTTTTTGATTGGTGGTAATCGACGCCTGTCTGTGTTGGGCGGCGATGTTATGTAATGCGCTCTTCTGATTGGGGAAATGTGCTGGGTTTCTGTGTTGCCGGGTGATGCGGAAGTGAAAGTCTGCAGTTGAGGTATACACGGACGGTGCAGTCACGAGGTGGGAGAACTGAGCGTGTTTGGGGGGCAACAACACAGAGACGTTTAGCCTGCCGTGCTGTTGTCAGGAACGAGAGGTAAAGACACGTTGCATGTATGTTTTTAAAGCCACATCTATAGCACCGTGACGTGGGTGACACGAGCGGCATATGCGGATGTGAGAGGACCTCGAGTGAGCTTTGGTCAGGTGTGCCCGAGTCTAGAGACTGTTCTGGGTGAGCCTCGGTCATGTGTGGGCTTCCGGAGGTCTACCCGGCTCCGTTCTCGTAGGTGCGGAAGTCATGGGGTGTGAGTAGATGGAGGAGTTGCCCGGCGTAAGTCATGGAGGCCGGTAGACAGCGAGGACTCTGGACCCCTCACGCTGCACCCGCATCTTGTGTTAAGGTTCACGGGCACCATTGGACAGCGCTACGAGTTTTGATGGCGCTATATAAAACAATAAATAATAATAATACCGGGCAGCCCCTGTAGCTCCACACGACTCTAGTTCTTTATTTCGTGTATATTCTGTGTATTTTCCTTTGTGTTCTGTTTATCCCTGTATCAGGGTAATGTATGGAGTTATATTGATGTCTTTCTAGCACACGCACACCCTGTTGCCCCTGGCTGCTTTCTGGGTGTGCAGGGACCGGTTACCCCCCCCCCTCTTGGCTTCCCAAATGCTGCTTATATAACCGGGGAGCGGAGAGGAGCGCGAAGGGCTCGGGGCTGCGGGACGGGCCTGGGGCTGCGGGACGGGCCTGGGGCTGCGGGACGGGCCTGGGGCTGCGAGACGGGCCTGTGTGCTCCCCGTCTGTTGGGAAGGGATGGAGTTGGGAATCTTAGTGGGTTGAAGGTCAGTGAGGCCGGGTTATGTGGGTGTGAAGGAAGAAGCGCTGTGGGTGTAAAAGGTGTTGGGTTCCAGGAAACCTGTAATGCACCGAGGGTGTAGCTATTTTGTCTGTTCCTTTTCCGTGTTGTTGCGTGAACTTGTGTACTGGTTTGAGGAGTTGTGTGTTTATTTCTCACTAGTCTGTGTGTAACCGGAGAAATGTTTAACTGAACAAAAACCTTATCTTGGAATCGTTGCTTTCTGATATCACTTAACTAATACTCTCTTTTTAGGTACAGTGGCTGTGTGTCCCTATTACCTGGGGTGCAAGCGTTGGGGGTCCCTGTTTTCCTGGGGCTCCCAGACATGCTGTCTCTGAAGAAGTATCTGACGGAGGGTCTGATCCAGTTCACCATTCTGTTGAGCCTAATGGGTGTGCGTGTGGACCTAGACTCCTACCTGCCCTCTCATTTGCCCCCGCTACATGAGATCATTCTGGGACCTACTTCAGCCTACACACAGACCCAGTTCCACAGCCTTCGGGGCACCTCCGATGGGTATGGAGTTCACCCCAAGAGTGTTGACCTGGACCAGTTTTTTACTACTCGGCGACTGCTGAGCAGCATGCGGGCTTTAGATAGGCTGCAGGTACCAACTACTGCTCTAGATGCCTGGCTGGTGCATAAAGAAGCTGAGGGGTCTGTGCCCAGCGCTCAGACCGGCTCCAGCCGCCCTACCGACAGCCCACAGGAACGTCCAAACTCAGATAGACTACGGGACAGCCTGGTCTCCGAACAAGGCCACAACGCTGAGGGGTTTCAAGAGCTGGGGGCAACTGCACAGCCTGGAAGCTCTGACCTGAGCAAGGAAGTAAGAAATGTTATTCCATTCTATGCAGCTTGTGTGACGCAAACGGAAACCCCCAGCTTAGCCCCTGAAATGACACTGCTTATGGTGTGTGTGAGTGTGTAATGTATGTATGTATGTATGTATATATATATATATATATATATCTCTATAAATGTGTCTGTGTTGGGGTTAGTTGCCAAGCAGCATGTCCTAAGCAAAGATAGAATTACCCAGTTTCCTCATGTCTGGACTTGTGTACGGAAGCGTTTGTTTACGTGAACAGTGGGAGGAGATTTGGGGAGGGGGGGGTTGTTCCTTGGCAACCGAATATATCTGTTCTCTGTACGTATTCAACAGTAAGAAGCATCTTCAGTCCCCCTCCCCGCCACAGCTTGATTACAGTCAATAAGCATGTGACTTGTAGTAATCTTCAAGGCGTGTGAGTGGGCAGGGACTCCGCGGCACCCCAGTTGTTAAAGGGTTATATGAGCTGGGCAGCCTTGGGTTCTCCCGTGCATGTTTGGTGTCTATGCAGTGCTGTTTCTCTGATTGGAAGTTTATTCATGTTTTTACCTGGACTGCTCCAGTTTTATCTTTTTAAATATTTCCCAGAGTGCTTTTACTCTATCGTGTTTGCTCCAAGTCTAGCAGTTAGTCCAATAATATCTATATCGCTATAAATCTTGCTTGCGGTGGTGATGCAGCGGCAAATAGCAGCAGTTTTTAGTAGATATTTTCCATCCCCAGTGTAGTTCATGTTGTGTAACACTCGGCTGTTTGGTTGTTCGCTGGGATTTTACGCTGTGCTCACTTTCACCTTGGGTTGCAGCCCCTGTGACCTCTAATATACTCCCTGCGGACTGATGGCATTGCCTTTTTTTTATTTTTTTGTTATTTTTTTTATGAAGCCAAAAGCATAGATTCATGCAACATATCTTTATGGCTATTGGAAGCTGGAATACTTCCCACTGGAATTATACAAATCTATCGTGGTGCAAGGTCATTTGAAGAATAAACGTGATCTGCAACACAGAAAATTCATGTAACACTGACACACTGGGTTGGGTGCTGTTACAAACCATTTTGAAGCCAGTTTTAGTCTAACATAATAGTTTAATTTAAAATAGAGTTTAAAGTTAAGCAGTAATGTTGGGCACCTTCTTCCTGGGGTTTGTCCAGCCCTGTGAATGCCGATTTGCCTTTGTATTAACGATGCTTGCTTTTTTTTCTCACAAAATGATCCTCTTAACGCTACGTCACCCATAAAACACATCAGGCATTTGGCATATAATCATAAACAAAGATTTGCTAATGTTAACGAATTAAACCCTGTTCTCTCACAATATGGAACAACAAAAGAATAATAGTGCGTTAGACCAACAAGCCAACAGGGTTGTGTTGATACTGTTCTTCAGCCTGGCAGGCTTGTATAGTTTTGGCAGCGTGAGCAGAGGAGACAGGTGTGGAATATAGGATCTGCTCCTTGCACAATAAGCCAAGCAGGCGACAGTCATATAAACTGTTTATACGTTAATGTCTGTATTGCCGGCTAACACACACAGTCCCTCTGGGTCACATAGAAGCAGAGACAGTCATCTGACTTTGTTATTCGCAGCTCCGTGTCGGTAATGTCACCCTATGCTCAGTCTGTCCTGCCAGGAAACTGGAACACCCTGTAAATACATTCCTCTTTGTTTGCCTCGTGTGTAGGTTAGTGGACCGGAGAAGTCAAATTTGCAGAATATATGATACATTGAAGAGGCTTCTGTGTCACAAACTCATGTTTGGATTGGTCAGGTGTTTGAATGCTTTTTGGACGTGCAGAATAATTGTTTCCCTTTGTGTTCTGTGGTTTATGATATTGTGGCTTATGCCCTCTGATTTTATGCCAATGTTTGAGACTAGACACTTAGTCTGAAAGGTATCAAGAGTATTAATATGGGGCTCCTATAGGATAATTCTTTCTTTGGGTGGACTTCCAGCTGTTTGCAGAACTATATTTTCCATTTCAGGGTTTAGTCGAAATAACTGCCAAACTGAGGCCTTGTGCCATCCAGTAATGTAGGAGACGGAGAACTAAGCGTCTTGGTGTTTCTGTTACCAGATAATTTATTTTTCTTGTTCCCAAAAACTGTTCTCAGGACATTGACCTAATTGACATATTGTGGCGTCAGGACATTGACCTGGGAGTTGGTCGAGAAGACTTTCACCAGCGTGACAAAGGAAATGATGAACTTTGGGAGCAGATGCCTACTGAACCCCAAGATATTCTGGAACCCACTCTACAGATTGATGGAGAGACAGGAGAAAACATACCAGAACAGGTAGTAACCCTTTTTATATTCTCTTCTCAAAGAAAGTGACTATGCTGAACAAGTGTGCAGAGGTGTGTCCTTTTCTCCTCATAGGGTTCAGCCATGTCATTGGAGGAATGTCTGAGTCTCCTGGATGTCAACTTTTCATTTGGGGACCAACCTGAGGTGAGTTAGTCTTCTGTCATACACTGCATACACAGGTGCTTTTTTTCCCTTCAGACATCTAACGCCCTACTCTGTGTAGTTTCCAGATCAAACTCCTAATGTTGAGCCTGTGGCTTCCACTCAAGATGAAGAACTCTTATCACCTTTCCTCCCAACTTTGGAAACCCCTTTGGACCTTGAGGAGCAGTGGCAGGACCTAATGTCACTTATGGATATGCAGGTACCATATTCTGCAACATACTGTATTCAGTTGTTAGGAATTATGGTTTTGCAAAGCTGGACTATGGGGCATATGTACGTATTGGTGTCTGAATTGTCTGTTTTTTTTTTTGTAAATTATTGGGTGCTTTGTGGGGGTTTTTTTTGTATCAACAACTTGTGAAGTCCTCATTTGCTTTGTCTTAGGCTATGGACATGAACAATTCTGCTGATGATCCCTTGTATCTGAACTTGGACCCTCCACTCCAGCAGGATGGGAGACTTGAACAGGTGGCACTTCCTGGCTGCTCTCTCAACCTGTCTACTGTGTTTACTCCTGCCATGGAGACCCTTGCAGACTCAGACTCTCCATTACCACAGCTCTCCTCTCAAAACTCCACTGACCTCAATTCTACTTTTGGATTTGCCAATTTAACTGGTGTCCTCCTCCCTTCACAGTTGAATAGTACTGCTAACATCTCATCTCCTTCAATCTTGCCTGATCCTCTAGGTGGAATCCTAGATGAGGCTCTGCTGGATGAGATAAGTCTCATGGACCTTGCGCTGGAAGAAGGTTTTAGTCAAGTTCAGGCCTCGCAGCTTCAAGAAGAGCTGGATTCTGATTCTGGTCTTTCTCTCAACTCTCATCGCAGCCCAATGTCTCCCAGTGGCTCAGAGTCCTCCTCTAACTCCTCTTGCTCATCATCTTCATTCTCTGAAGAGGGAGCAGTGGGATACAGTTCTGATTCTGAAGTGGTGGATCAGGAAGATTCAGATGAAGCCATTGGGTATCATCCTGAATTCAGTAAATTTTGTCGTATGAGCTCCCAGAATCCAAGTAATTTTCAACGCTTGCCCTTTCTTGAGCATGTTGGCCACAATCACACCTACAACATGCTCCCTGACGAACCACAGGAGGACCAGCCTGTTATAGGGAAGGGGAGCCGGAGGCAAGCAGGATTTATAGATAGACAAGCAGGTCGTGATGAACAAAGGGCAAGGGCTATGAAGATTCCATTTAGCAATGAGAAGATTATTAATCTCCCTGTGGAAGAGTTTAATGAGCTACTTACCAAGTACCAGCTCAGCGAGGCACAGCTCTGCCTGGTGCGTGATATTCGCAGAAGAGGCAAAAACAAAATGGCAGCTCAGAACTGCCGAAAGCGAAAGTTAGACACAATCCTGAACTTGGAGCAGGAGGTGAAGCGGCTTAACCGAGAACGAACCGCCCAACTACGAGAGAAAGGTGAAAACGTAAGATCGTTGCAGCGAATGAAGCAGGAAGTTGAGAATCTGTACCAGGAGGTGTTCAGTCAGCTGAGAGATCCAGAGGGTCGGCCATATTCCCCTCAGAGATATGCCTTGCACTTTACGAGCAGTGGCAGCATTGTACTTATGCCACGTGGTGCGGATGGGCAGCAAAGCCGGCGCCAAGACAAGAAGGATCGGAGGAAGTGATGGGTCTGCGTCTGATTTCAGGAATATAACAGGACAAGGGGGTGTGGGCTGTATTTTCATTCAGGCCTCAATATCAAACCTTTCACACAAGATTGACCCTGGTGAGTGACTGTGAAGATGTCTACACTTACTCTGGGTCAGGTGCTGTGTCCTGTCAGCGTCTGGGCCCTGTCAGTCCAGGAATGAGGAGGCCATTCAGGCCATGGGCAGCGGCAAGCCCCGGAACCGTAAAATCAAGAAGCTGACATAAAGGGAGGGGAAATAAGTAGTTATTTTAATTCTGGGTCTTCTACAATGTCTGTCAAGTAAGCGGCTGTCGTCGGGGACTGAAGTGTCATCCTGCATGGGTAATAGACCAATGAGCTCTTGTTATCGAGTAGAAATCTAGTGATAATGGCCTTGAGTCTTTATCCAGTGAACGTCTCAGACGGGTATCTTGGGGACAGTTATAGCAGTAATGTCTGTGCCATTTGGAGCCAGGAGCTACCATCCTAAGCCT
The DNA here is from genome assembly GCF_027358695.1 of Spea bombifrons. Classification (NCBI taxonomy): domain Eukaryota; kingdom Metazoa; phylum Chordata; class Amphibia; order Anura; family Pelobatidae; genus Spea; species Spea bombifrons. The sequence goes on from NC_071099.1 coordinate 19,012,316, forward strand.
CATGTGGCATTTTACAGCCCTTTTAATTGTGTCCAGAAACTTCTGACTGATTGTTCCAAGGATAGATGCAGTTCTGTTGATGTGATGGAATTCCTTCCGGGGCTCGGGGACTCCCGGCATGTACACGCTTGTCTAGTGACAGTTTTGTATATGAATGAATGCGACATTGTGTGTCACAATAACACCCCCAAAGAACTAGACTGTATGATCCAGGAACCCCACGCCTAGAAGTGTTCTATTTATTTTTTGTTCTGGTAGTGTCTCCAGAAGATCCTGTAGGATGGTGCGCACTATAAACTCCTGTCTGTGTAGCAGGAATCTGATTAACCAAGGGATCAGCAGTAAACATCTTAATCTGTAATTCTGTAGGACTAACTGGATTTAAATAGGTTTAAGGTTTGCTGCTTTTAGTGAGAGTGATTACTATGCATGTTCCATATTGCATTATTCTGGAGCAGGAGTGCGTTACATCGAGCCACTCGAGTTGCTGTAGATTGAGGTTTATTCACTAAAGAGGGGAGTTGTGCTTTCACGGACTCCACTAAACTCCCACAGCGAGCGGCTCCTTCCTGAAGATCTTGGTCACTCCTGTAACATGTGTCGTAAAAGCAGATCTGTCACTTTTCCCAAATCCTGTGTGTTACAGTTCTACGCTTTAAATATATATATGGCGAAGCCTCTGTTTATACCCCCGAGATCAGTACCTCAGCTTCTTGCATGATTATTCTCACTTGGCGTCAACCTGCTGATTGTTTGCGATGGGGGTTGAAGGGTAAGGCGATAATGCTGGCTCTGACACCAGGAGCCACTGATATCATCTTCCACGCTGTGAAGAGATTTAGTTGAAAATTTCAGAACAATTACTGATTTACGCTCAACACAAGAGGTAGGTAATTCCAATAAACGTGTTAAGCTTTGCTTGCATAAGTTCCCTTTTTTAGCAGCAAGCGCTCTTTGAAAGCGACTGAACGCTGCATGGGGCAGGGGCTGCTAGGACCACCTTACAACAGAGGCTTTCTGGGGCTGGTCCTTTTGTAACACTTAATGCAGTTAAAAACCGCAACCCTCCTGCTTCAGTGAATAAACTTCTGCCTACCATGATGCTAAGCAGAAGCATGAGAAGTGGTCTGTCCCTGGCTTAGAATTAGTTCGAGGGAGGAAAGTTTTTTTTTTTATATTTATTGTTTAAGAAAAAACAGATTTTATCATAGGCTGTGATTCTGTTAAGTTCGAAGCTGTGTGTAAGCGTGTCTGTTCTGTGTTAACTCTTGTAGTTCTGCGACACAGACCTTGAAGAGTAACCCCGCTGGCTGAATTCAGATCCTTTGTATAAGGCCGGCGGTGTGGGAACCCGTGTGGGAACCCGCCACACCGCAGCCTGGGCCGGGAATAAGATTCTTAATAGAGAGAGGGGAATGAGGGACGTAAGTCTGTCGATCATACGCCCGGTTGAAGTCCCATCTATACAGAACATTTATGTTTCACGCAGTGGGTTGATTTCATTTCGGTGATTTCAAAGCTTTCTCTGAATTCGTTTTTCTCTCTGGCGTTTCAGAGGTTTGGTTTTTGAGCAGTAAGTTATTAGGACAGCGGTGGCCTTTCAACATAATAGATGAGATCCCTTCTCGACGATACTGTCAACCAATTCGTTTTTTGTTCAGTTTAAGGGATTTACACTGAGGATGAATCAAGGTCTGAGCGAAGTGCTGCAGATGCCCAGACACAAAATTCGATTTACAACTACCAGAAATGTACAGTTTATGCAAATTGGCACTAGCGATTGCACTACTCAGGGTTGTGTTTCAAGAAAATATTTCTTAAATGGTATTCCAACCTTTTTAAAGAGAGAAAGTAATTTAAAGAAAGTATGTATTCAACCAATAAAGTCATCTGTATCCAAAGCCCAGCGCTGGATTCCTTTGCTTTGACTCTATTACAGTGTATTTAAAGTTGGGTAGAGATCCATGTCTGCACCAAGTTCATCTAAAAGCTGCTGCTGGGCGCTTTTGGGCTCGTATCATTTATATACGGTAAAATACATGCTTGTAGAAGTAGCACCAAAGGGGAAGAGATGCACATCATCTACTAACGTACTGGCCACTTACCCCGCACCACGTTTACCAGCCAGAATTATACCCGTTTCTGCTTAAAGCTGTGAGAGGAATGGTAATTTCAGCTTCATGAGTTCTAGATGCACTCTTGTCGGTTTTTACGCTTACAGGAGATTTGTTTGAGTTTAATACATTGTTTGGCGTTATTTAAAGAAAAAATAACCTGAGCGTGGATGTCACAAAGCAGTGAGATCGAAGCATTGGGCCCGGCTCGTCAGCCCTGTATTCAGGATCGCTTTCTTCCTATCCCAAGCATGTTTAAATTGCTTTACAGTAGTAGCACCTACCACCTCTGTTGGCAGGCTGATACATAGATGCTGATGCACATAATGCAAAGGTAAGGAAGTTCTACTTTACAGAGAGGATGGTTGGTAAGTGGAACCTTCTCCCGGCAGACACACTGGATGTTTATGTAGTCTACACAACACTTTGGAGAAAAGACAAGGACGTTCAAGTACAAGACAAAGCCTCGTCTGGGATCCTAGACATTAATAAGTGGCACGGGGAGCGTGATGCAAGGTAAGAAAAAAAAAAAAATAGTTCACGTTAAGGGATATTATTTCCCAGTCGGTGCAGGTAAGATGTGGAATGGACCGTAGCTGCTGTTGAGGGGTTGCTTTTAGAGTCCACAAGGAATTTCCACATTGGAAAAAGTCTTATTGGGGAAGGACTGTCTTTTTTCAACATGAGTAATTGTACCACCAGATTTCCAGGGCTGTTTGGAAGCTTAGAAGTAAAAACATCAACAGCATAAAGTTGATGCAACAAGCTGTCAGCGGGGCTTATTTAGCATGTGTTGGAGCAGGTGCGCGGCCGCGGGCTTCGTCTGGTGCTCCATGCCGGTGTAAGTAACCCCGCGACTGTACATTAGTAACTTCAGATGGTGCGTGAAAGGGATGTCCTGTTAGTCAGCGGGTCTCAGCTGTCAGAGCTTCGCCCACCACAATTATAGCCTCCTGTAATACAATCGCTTTTCCGAAATGTATCCTGCCTTCGTCTACACGCAGGGTGTGGGGCTGGGGAGAGGCAATGGGGCTCTGAAATTGCGACCATGCTATGAAGATTTGTATTAAATAACCTATCATCCTTGATCAGGTCAGTTAAAAATGTTTAAACGTACTTTCACTTTTAGTCATTTTGTGCGTTAGCTAAAATGACAAGAACTTGCTCTGTAACGTAAGAACTGTCATAAGACTACGCAGAAACTCCCACATACGTGGACTACGGAGGGTATATCGGTACAAAGCTTAGCCCCCCTGACAGCGGAGTATGGGCATATGACACCCACACCCAAAAAATAAAAATCCAGATTTAAATACTTAATGACCACTTTAATATGGATTCTTTATGCGGTAAACAAAAATAAAGCACTTACCATATCTCCAGCTCCCTCTGTGGTCCAATGATTCTTTCCACCGCTTGGGTGCCAAGTATATAATCATGTCCAACACATTCTCTACAGCAAATTGCTTGGGGGGGGGGGTATAGTTGCTCCCATTTATTTGCAATGGGACGGCATGTAAATTTAAAAGGACCCCACTGCCATATGCATATGAAAGTGTCCCATTAAACAGCTGGGGAAATCATGTGCATTGTTGGAGTACCTATGTAAACACAGCCATAATGTTGCACCTATAAGCGCCCATTGTACAGAGCTATGGAATTTGATGGTGCTATATCAAACAAATAATAATAATAATAACAAGCAGTATAGGATAATTAGATTTTTCTGGCACCTGCCTTTACTGTTGGACCAAAGCTTAGGACACTCAGCGGGTTACGGCACTTGGTGCGTGAGTAGCATGGCAGCAGCGCTCAAAGCAATGCCGTCCTTTAATGAGTTGTAGACAACAAAAATTGTGGTCCGCAACAACAGAATTATGAGAAATGACCAACAATGATTTAGAAATCTAGAAGTTTTATTACGACGACGGACTGACAAAATGTTGCCTAAGATTTACTTTACATTTAAACAAAGTTTCACAGAACCCTAGACACATGCGTTAAAAACAAGAAAAAAAAGTATTAAAAATTAGACAATTTATACAATGACTCTATAGGTGATCCCAGACCAGGTAACCGGGCGCAAAGGTCTAAAAGAGTTCAAGACAGGGAATTGTTTAAAAAAAAAAAACCCCACAAACAGAACACCTGCTCCATGTTTCTGCCTGAAGAACCAAGGAATGGGGAGCAAACCTCTTTTCTCGACCGATCTGGTCCCCCACAGTAAAGACCCAGAGATTGAACTGCCAGCAGTAGATTTGCTGCAGGGTCCTTGACTGTTGGCAATATTTTTTCTTCTTTCCAGGATTAAAATATAAAATAAAAAAAACTTTTTCCCCCCATCCCTCCCACCCCAGTGACCAACGTCTTTTTAACAGACATCACTAATAGCCAAACATTACATGCTACTCGGTAAAAATGCAGTTTATAACACTATTTGGAAGGAGGAGGAGAAGCTTGTAGGGTGCAGTGTCTCCTGCGCTACGTTCCACCAGACAGAAAGCTAAAAACTTTTTTTTTTTTAAATGGAAAATACTGACCAGGGCTGCAGGACAGACTGAATCCTGCAGGACCTCTCCCCGTCCTGTCGTGGAGTAACAAGAGTATAAATCTCACCCACCCTCTGAGGTCGGTGTTTAATAGTTTGTGCAGGGCACTTAGTTCTTCTCTTCTTTCTTGTCATCATCTTCCGAAGGGTAAGAGTGCCATGTCAGTCTTTCCTCATAGAAAGAGATCACAACCTGGGGGCATTTCACGTTGGCTTCCTTGGCTGGGACAAGGTCCGCTTCATCTGAGTTTTTCCTGAAAGAACAAACAGATGCGTTTGCGCAAAGGTCGTCATAGTAACACAGAACGGTCAACATAAAACCGCTCTCACCACTTCATCAGGAACATCAACTCTCCACTGGAGTCAGTGGCTCCAATAATTCTCTCTGGTTCCAAACCCCTGGCAAATCCACGCGGCTTCTCTGCCTGAAAGAGACATCAATACCGTCAGGTTATGCGGTCACCTTAATCTCTCGTTTCCAAAGTCTGGCCTCATGTTCTCCTTTTATAAACAGATACATTCATATCTTTCACATTTCTGATCCTTAAAGACTAAAACCCTGGTAACACATCCTAGAAAGGGTCTTACCTCTTCTTTCTTTTTCTTTGGCTTGCTCTCCTCCCCGACCTCACTGTCTGAATCCCCTTTGCGTTTGCTACCCTCTGATTTCTCGGCCTCGTGCGCAGCTTTCTGCGACTGAAGGAACTCGGCAATTAAATCAGGGCAGTCGAGGTTCTCCTCCGGCTCCCAGGTGTTGTCTTCACTGCAAAAACCAAGAGACATTTACAACCGCTCTCCATCCCAACAAGACACCTAATTCAAGATACCTGAATCTTTAAAGTTGGAAGTGTTAGTGTCTTCTGCACCGGGCAATGTTTCAATCACGGTCAAATATTTAAAGAGTAGGTACAAGGGCCATTGGAAATACTTTTGAAGGGGGGGGGGTTGGCTTCCCAGCTCATGAATCCAAATAATTGTATGCGTGTGCTCCTACGTACATGCCATATTTACCTATACATTACAGTCTACTATGGCAGAGCAATCAGCAAGCTATGGTCTACAGGGTTGAACAAAAAGACCCTCCTATGCTTATTCTGTATTTATGTTTAACACGGATAGTCTCTAACATTACATAGGAATGACAGGCTATGAAGGCCAACATACATGTGATGAGTGACAAGCACTTACTCAGAAAAACCTTTCCATTTCAGCAGGTATTCTACCTTCCCTTTGACCACCCGTCGGTCTAAGACTTTCTCCACCACGTATTCTTCCTCTTCCTCATCCACAACTTCTTCCATTTTTTTCTTGTTTTGCTTTTTTCCCATTGAGGCCGCCAGTTTATCTGCTTGAGTTACCACCCTGCAGGCAGAACGAGAAGAACGGCTCACATAGTCAGAGGAGACTGTGGGAATGCGATCGTACAAACAGGCTGCTGCCCCACGGGTCACCGGCACAAGAGATCCAGCAGCTGACGCTTAAAAAGTTTATTCAAGTTTTCTTTTACTAAACTGCAGACGAATAGAATCATTTTACTTCTTAATTCAATACGGAGAACCAACCCAGACTAGATTTCTTCTAGAAAAGCTCTGGACTTGCCTTGGCACCTAGGTCATTTTCCACAAGAAACTCAACAAGGTAGACATTTATAACACATGCATAGAAGTCAGTAAACTAACTTGGTTCGACTCCCCGGTTGCTAGTAAGTAGTTATTATTCTTCCATATAGTGAGTGAGGAAGGGTCTTATACAAGTTTACAAAACAGAACACAGACGCAAGTCCCTGGTCCTAAACAGACGCAAGTCCCTGGTCCTAAACAGACGCAAGTCCCTGGTCCTAAACAGACGCAAGTCCCTGGTCCTAAACAGACGCAAGTCCCTGGTCCTAAACAGACTCAAGTCCCTGGTCCTAAACAGACTCAAGTCCCTGGTCCTAAACAGACTCAAGTCCCTGGTCCTAAACAGACTCAAGTCCCTGGTCCTAAACAGACTCAAGTCCCTGGTCCTAAACAGACTCAAGTCCCTGGTCCTAAACAGACTCAAGTCCCTGGTCCTAAACAGACTCAAGTCCCTGGTCCCTGGGGTGTCTAGCAATGAGTCTCGCTGAGCATGGCCTCTCCAAGCCAGACTTTAGACGCTGAGAGGCGTTACTAGGCTAAGCTGACGCTCGCCCTACGCAATTATTGTCATAAATAGAATATGCGATTTCCTCGACAACACGCGGCTCATGTAAGGACACCCGGTGACCACGCAAATGTCATGCCTGAGCCAATCAGGTGCAGCGTTTCAATCTCTAAGAACCTTCAAGGTCATGAGAACCAGCTTCTCAAACAGAGGAGAAATGCTAGAACAAGGTCTTATCTAAGAGTCTCGCTGGCTTCACTGTAACGTAAGATAGTTTTACTTTACTGACAGGGTGGTAGATAAATGGAACAGCCCCCCTGCAGAAGCGGTGGATGTACTACTTGCGACTTTCGCAACAGATATACACCACACCGAGCTGATACTTTACGGCAATGCTAATGAAGTCCTGCTAATCCAACGAAACCTTTTCCTCTGTGGACTTTCATAAGTCAGACGATCTCTGGGTGGTTAAGACCGAGACATTCCGTTAGCATTGGTAAGGAGTCAGTGGGTTTGACCAAGAGATACCAGAACAAACACACAATGAAAACATTGTGTAGAAACTTTGTTTTAAATTGAAACCAAAATATTTTGAAATCTATTATCATAATAATAATAAATGTGGCGAAACGTCAAACCTCAGGAATCTTCATCAAACTACTTAAAAAATGAGTTGCCCCTTAGATGCATCTCTGATTTTCCCACTATTTATCCAGGGGGCCACGCGTGGGCCAAAGGAGCAAAGGGAATTTTCTAGAAAAAAATGATTTGACACAACATTTTTAATTAGAGGCTGAAGTACTGAGGATGATGAGGATGCACAGGAAGAAAAAGCTCAGATCCGGGACATTCCACGCCGCAAATAAACAGCCCACCCCTACCGGGGCAGAAGAATCCATGGGCCCGCGTCCAGCGTATGGAAGACGAGGCCGCGGGATACGTTTGGATTCTTTGTATAAATGAAATGGACTCCAAGCAGGAGTCTGTCCCGAACTCGCCTTCTTTAGAGATCAATAAAAAATATAGGAAAAAAACTTTAGGCGCCAAAAGTTAACTTTTTTCCCCAAGCCTTTGCCTTTTCGCTCCCGCATGTACCCGGATCATAAGTATGCGCCGGGGAAGTTACCAGCCGCAAACGATGCACGTTATCCTCACACTGCACTGCAGGCATTCGGTGCGGGTCCCCCTCGCTCTGCATGTAAGCTGAGCGCAGCGATCTGCCCAGGCACCCGGGCTCGGGGCAGCGATCCTGGACTCTCACCTTCCTCTACAATCGCCCTCTGGGTTGGTCCCAGGCGGCTCCCGGGCCCGTCTACCGTCTGATTATATACCTGCAAATCTATGTCGGATTCGCAATGCAAACCTACGCGGGATTACTCCGGGTGCAGATCTACGCCTCGTGCATGCAGTTCGGGCTGGGATCTCTTCTCGCAGGACTCGGTTCGGTTCTCAGGTATCTGGCGCCTACCAAACAAAAGGAGCTCCTCTGCCGCCACCGAATCTGGCGAGTGCGCACGCGCAAGGACAAACAGGCGAAGAATCACGGGAGCTGTAGTTCTAATGCCGTAAAGAATGCCAGTGCTACACAAAGGACGGTAAGGCGGCGAGTTCTGCTGTGGGGTGAGCGAGATAATAAGAGGTACCAGCGACGTGATTGCGCAAATACCTCACCAATGTAGGGAACCGAGTGCTAGTGAACGAGGAGCGAAATCTCCGTTATAATCCAGCCGACGCGTTTTGTGGTATCTGAGAACGCAGCTTCCCGTGAGCACCAGCGCGGGTAACCCGGAAGTGATTGGCTTTACAGCAGAGAGAACAGCCAAGAATCAGGGACTATCTGTGGGGTACTGCCGTGGTGATTTGGGTGTAGGTTAGAACACTGCGAATGGGATTATTGCCGCTGCCGGTATCATGTGAGTGAGAACATTAAGCCCTTACCTGCCCTCGTAATACCCGAAGTGAGTTAGAACATTGGGTGCCCCTGCTGTGCCCCTTGCCGTTCCCCTGCTGTGCCCCTTGCCGTTCCCCTGCTGTGCCCCTTGCCGTTCCCCTGCTGTGCCCCTTGCCGTTCCCCTGCTGTGCCCCTTGCCGTTCCCCTGCCGTGCCCCCTTGCCGTGCCCCCTGCCGTGCCCCTTGCCGTGCCCCCTGCCGTTCCCCTGCCGTGCCCCCTGCCGTTCCCCTGCCGTGCCCCCTGCCGTTCCCCTGCCGTTCCCCTGCCGTGCCCCTTGCCGTTCCCCTGCCGTGCCCCTTGCCGTTCCCCTGCCCTGCCCCTTGCCGTTCCCCTGCCCTGCCCCTTGCCGTTCCCCTGCTCTGCCCCTTGCCGTTCCCCTGCTCTGCCTGGTGTGGCCCCTGCTCTGCCTGGTGTGGCCCCTGCTCCTGCCCCGTAAGATATAGCTATATCCCTGCTGGTGTTTGAGTTTTGGCTATATGTTTTGGCTTGTGTTTGCCTCCGTGTTCCTGTTAGGAGACGATATAACTAATGGGGTTCTGTGCTGGATGCCGCGTTCCCAGACTCCTGTATTAAATCCACCTGCATGTTGTATATTTGGGTAGTTTTAGTATAATTGCTTTAAATGACACTTAGTAAAAATCCAGCGCATTCCCAGTAAATATCTTATAAAAAACACCTGAGACATGAATACTGGGGGTTCCGTCACATTATACGGTCATATATTGCTTACCCACCACTATGTCAAAGTAGCCCAGTTTTGGCGAGTCCATGTAGCGGTGGGTTAAACAATATATGAACATACAGTGTGTGGAATGTTTTGCTCTGGTTTGTGTACTTATGGGCTACCTGGAGCCCACCCTGGACGCGGCCAGGACTACCCGCTGACTGTGCCCCTTATACCCCCGAGATGCCTTATAGCCCCCTATATGCCACTGATATGCCACTCTGTTCCCTAAAATGCCTTATACCCCCCTATATTCCTTATAGCCATTGATATGTCACTGTGCCCCCTGATATGCCTTATAGCCCCTTTATGCCACTGTGCCTCCTGATATGCCTTATAGCCCCTTTATGCCACTGTGCCCCCTGATATGCCTTATAGCCCCTTCATGCCACTGTGCCCCCCGATATGTCTTATTCCCACCCCTGATATAAGAAAAACTGACGTCTCTAAAATAGGTATAAAAATATATGCTTTAATAAATAGACAAAAAAAAAGATAATACACAATACAATATAAATATATATAAATATATGGACAATATAAACAATAAATCAAATATTAAAGCAATCAAAAAATATAAAACACAAATTAAAGAATGCACATAATTAATAGATCCTGATAAAATTCTACCTGCCCCACCAGGGGTTAATATATCAACAGAAGAAACACGGGGCTAATGAGCGTAAAAATAAAGATAATACTCCAGGCTTAGCTTACTCAGTGGTGCTTATTTGTCCTGTTTTTCTTCTGTTGATGTATTAACCCCTGGTGGGGCAGGTGGAAGTGAAGGGAAGTAGCGGAGGTTGCGCACATTGCGCACTAAAATCCAAATCCCCTGCAGCGCTGCGGGAGACCTAGATCCTCTCTGGCAGTCGGTAGGGGTCTGTGTGATGCGCGCAGACAGCCGCTTCTCCCCTCCACTTCCGTTGGGGCTTCCATGATGGAAGCCGCACCGGAAGGTCACGTGACGCCGGGTTCAGTAATAGAAGCCCCAGCAGAAGTGGAGAGGAGAAACGGATGATGTCTGCGCGTTTTGCACAGACCCTCACCGGGTGGCAGAGAGTATCCAGGTCTCCTGCAGTGCTGCGGGGGATCTGGATTCTAGTGTTATAATCTGATCTCTATTTGAGGTCGGATTATAGAAGGAGAGGATTTTATAAATGGATTCAACTAATCGATAATGAAAATCGTTGACAACTAATCGATAATGAAAATGCGTCTGTGGGATTTGTGCCCATTCAGCCAAAAAAGCATTTGTGAAGTCAGGCACTGGACGAGGTCCGGCTTGCAATCAGCGTTCCAATTCATCCCGAAGATGTTCAGTTGGGTTGAGGTCAGGGCTCGGTGCGGCCGGTCCAGTTCTTCCAAACTCATCCGGCCGTCTTTATGGACCTTGCTTTGTGCGCAGGGGCACATTACTAATGGAATAGAAAAGGGTCTTCCCCAAACTGTGCCAACATAGTTGGAAGAATAGTATTGTCCAAGATGTCTTGGGATGCTGAATCATTAACATTATGCTTCACTGGAAGTAAGGGACCCAAAAACTGAAAAATAGCCCCTTCTCCATCAGTAGACACTATCGCTATAGATGCTATGTTTAAAGTCACTGAGCTCTTCAGTGCGGCCCATTCTTCTGCCAGTGTGTGTCTAGACGGCTGCCTATGTGCTTGATTTTATACACCTGTAAGTAACGGGTATCACTGAAACCCAGTAACTCAATAACTAAGAGTTCTGTTTACGTACTTTTTGGTCACAAAATGTGTTTTTTATATAGCATTAGTAAGCCAGCTTAGTTTTAGGAAAGTATGCATTCACCGAGAGCTTTATAAACTAACATAAAATGTAATGCTCCAATATTTTTAGGAGGTTTCAGGAGCTATAACTACCTACCTCTTGTGATTTGTGCCGTAAATTGCTTGCCTTCTTCTATGTATTTGGTAATGTGTGTTCATGTCATATGTTTAACTTCACAGAATTTCTAACATGAAAACAAAGGAAGACTAACAGTGCTGGTGTTAAGAATGTGCTGATTAAAACGAGACATGACGGCTGAAATGACCTCACCTTTAACGGAGCAGGTACATATTCAAGTCTGGGCCTGTCTAAGCTCCATGATTATTGGTTTGGTGACTAATGCCATACTATTGTTTTATGAGCATCAATTCTTGTTAGTATGTGGTGTGATATGTCCTGAGTAATTCAATTTTCACCGATCAGCCATAACATTATGACCACTGACCAGTGAAGTGAATAACGCGGATAATGTTGTTATCATGGCTCCTGTCACTGGGTGGGATATATTAGGCAGCGAGTGAACGCTTAGTTCTCAAAGTTGATAGAAGCAGGAAAAATGGGCAACTGTAAGGATCTGAGCAACTCTGATAAGGGCCACATTGCGATTGTGAGACGACTGGGTCAGAGCATCTCCAAAACTGCAGCTCTAGGCGTACTGGGCGGCCAGGGCTTATTGATGCACGTGGGGGGCGAAGGCTGGCTTGTGTGGCCAAATCTAACAAATGAGCTGCTGTAGCTCAAATGGCTGAGAAAACTAATGCTGATTCTGATGCAGTTTGTTGTGTATAGGGCTGCGTAGCCGCAGACCAGTAAGGGTGCCCATGCTGACCCCTGTCCAGTGCCGAAAGTGCCTACAATGGGCATGCAAGCATAAGAACTGGACTATGGAACAATGGAAGAAGGTGGCCTGGTCTGATAAATCACACTTTCTTTCACATTATGTGGAGAACACATGGCACCAGGATGCACTATGGGAAGAAGGCAAGCCGTCGGAGGCGGTGTGATGCTTTGGCCTGTGTTCTGCTGGGAAACCTTTGTACCTGCCATTCATGTGGATGTTACTGTGACATGTATGGCCTACCTAAACGTTGTTGCAGACCATGTACACCCATTCATTTCCTGATGGCATTGACCTCTTTCAAAGGAAAAGTGGTTCATGAATGGTTTGAGGAACACAACAACAAGTTCAAGGTGTTGACTTGGCCTCCAAATTCCCCAGATCTCAATCCAATCGATCATCTGTGGGATGCGCTGGACAAACAAGTCCGATCCGTGACTGTTTTGTCGATCTACACAATATTAGGCAGGTGGTCATATTGTTATAGCTGATCGGTGTAATAAATACAACCAAAATCAAGACCCTCAATGCTTTAATTAAAATTACCTTTTTGAGAGAAAAAAATAAATATAAAATTAGAATGTAGAGAATGGTTGCCATTTGTGATGACTTTTCCTATACATTCTAATATTACATGTAGGTGTGTTCTGAAATATCGAGTCTGACCCCAAGATGGTCTCAAAATGTCCAACATTTTCTTCCATGGAGTAGCTCTCTCTCTTTTTTTCCACCTCTATTAATTTAATATGCTGATTGGTGGTTCTTCGTCTATTTGTTTGTGATCCATCTTTACATTTGTTTGCAGGAGTTTATCACTATCCGTGTGCAGGATCCCAGGCTGCAGAATGAAGGATCGTGGACCTCCTACGTGGATTATAAAATCTTTCTCCATGTGAGTGCAACCCGTGCCTGGCATGAAATTATGCAAAGCCGAGGAGACCGTTCGTTGTAACAACTCTATTTTTACATTTTCAGACAAACAGCAAGGCTTTTACTGCCAAGACCTCTTGTGTGAGGAGACGTTATCGGGAGTTCGCATGGTTAAGGAAGCAGCTTCAGAAAAACGCCGGCTTAGTGTGAGTTACTTGTGGGTTTGCTAAGCGTTTAAGAACTTTGAGGTGGCCTGTGTGTAAAAATGGTGGTTCTGTAGGTAAGCCACTTAACTCTCTTAATGCAACAAATCATGTATTCAACTTGTTATATAGTGGCACAGTTATAATAATCTAACAATGACAAAGTTAAATGACAGCCCCACTGTATAAGTATTCATATTAAATTACTCTGAGTACTTGAATATGCATTCTTCCAAAACAAGAAAACCAAACAAAAAAGCACATAGAAGATGCAGTCCTGCTGCTGCAGTTGCCATACTCCTTTTTATTGCTACCACTCGTCGGCAGCCAGTCTGTGGGAGAAAAGGACTTCTTTTCACACATGTGCTGAGGTCTTAACCGAGTCCGAGCCGGCTCTGGTGCCAACCAGCAATAAGTATATTGTGTGCAGGGAGATGTGTTCTCCTGCATGGCACTTAGCGTGGTTAGGGAAAGGGGTACATGCGCATGGGGGGGGGATTCTGCAGAATCCACCCATTCATTTGCAAAAGGGTGAACATGTAAAGGGAAAGGGGTACGTGCAGCTATCCTATCTGTTACGGTGCTCATAATGGCTGAAGTGTCCCTTTAAGTTTTAAGCACCTAGTCTGAGCCCGTTACACCAACCTAATTTTTTTCCCTTCATGTTTTGGTGGTAATAATTTGGAAATCTTGTTTGGGGACAGATTCACTTGTTTTTGCCTTTAAGGATTCTGAATACCGAACCAGTATGTTCATATTGGTAACCAGCATCACATGTACACCACTGGAAGCAGTCATATCCATGTTGTCTTTGTATGGGGCAGTTATTTTTCTGTTCGCAAGAATTAAATTATTTCTCCCTTTATATCAGGTTACTTACCCTATATTTGCACACTGTGTTTGTATGTATTGGGGAGATATCGGAATAGGAAATTGAAATGCTAGTTTTGCCACCTGGTATCATCTAAAACAAATGATTTTCACGGGCGGTGTAAACCTCTGCAATAAATTTAGTTCAGTTAAACTTTAGTAGTGGCAACCGTATAATAGCACTTTGTAGTTATCACAAGACCTTAATAAAGCAAAGCAAGTCCTG